>NC_053446.1:60270642-60368759 GCF_007990345.1 Gossypium hirsutum
TTCCTGCGGATTCTGGTCACACCTTTTTATCATGTCCCGTGATCATTCTTTTCTGGTACATCTGTTCATGACAAATTGCCTTCAAGCATTTCCCTTCAATAAGGTTTAGTTGATCATATCGAGTTTGAACCCACTCTGATTCTTCTAACTTCGTCTCCATCATGATGCGTAAGGATGGGATCTCTACTTCGATAGGCAGAACAACTTCCATCCCGTAGACCAGAGAAAAAGGAGTTGCCCATGTAGATGTCCGTACAGAGGTGCGATATGCATAAAAAGCAAATGGTAGCTTCTCATGTCGTCTTTATATGTCTCAGTCATCTTCCCGATAATCTTCTTAATATTCTTATTAGCCGCTTCTACTGCTCCGTTCATCTTCAGGCGATAGGGTGAAGAGTTATAATGCTTTATCTAAAATTGCTCACATACTTCTTTCATCATCTTGTTGTTCAGATTTAAAGTATTATCTAAAATAATTCTTTCAGGCAGACCATATCGACATATGATCTCCTTTTTTAGGAACCTACAGACTGCAGTCTTCGTCACATTAGCAAACGAAGTGGCTTCTACTCATTTTGTGAAGTAGTCTATAACTATAAAGATGAAACAATGTCTATTAGAAGCCTTCGGGGAAATTGACCCTATAACATCCATGCCCCACATAGAAAAAGGCCATGGCGAAGTCATGACATGAAGGGGCGAAAGAGCTGCATGAATTTTATCGCCGTAAATTTGACATTTATGGCACTTTCGTGCGTAGCTAATGCAATCCCTTTCCATTGTCAGCCAGTAATAACCAAGTCTCATAATCTGCCTGGCCATAGTGAAACCACTGGCATGCGTTCCACAAATTCCTTCATGAACCTCTTCAAGTATCTTTCTGGCTTCAACAGCGTCCACGCATCTCAGGAGCACTTAATCTTTTCCTCTTTTGTATAGAATATCCCCGTCAAGAAAAAATCCAATCGCTATTCTCCTGATTGTTATTTTGTCATTCTCATTTACTTGCTCGGGGTACCCTTGATTCTTGATGTACTCTAAGATATCATGAAACCATGGTCGTCCATCTGACTCCTCCTCAATGCTAAAACAGTGTGCGGGGGTCTCATATATGCGCATTTGGATAGACATTATTTCAGTTTCTCTGTTTGCTTTGAACATTGAAGCCAGGGTGGCTGAGCCATCAGACAATTGGTTCTCTTCTCGTGGAAAGTAGTTAAAAGTCACTTATTTGAATTCTTTGACCAATTTCGCAACGAGATCGTGATACTTGACTAATTTAGTATCTCTCACCTCCCAATCTCCACAAATTTGATAAATGACTAATGTTGAGTCCCCGTGTACCTCTAAAATTTTGATTTTCCTCACTATAGCTGCACAGAGTCCCCTGATGCAAGCTTCATACTCTGCTATATTATTGATACAGAAGAAATTCAATCTGGCAGTGAGCGGGTGATGGTCCCCTTCAGGTGACTCTAAGACTACTCCGATCTCATGCCTCAATGCATTCGATGCACTATCAAAGCTCATCTTCCATGATTTCTCTTTTGATTAATTACCCTCTTTTTCTGAAATGTACATCAAGTCTTCATCTGGGAAATCAAATCTCAAATGCTCGTATTCTTCCATTGTTCGACTTGCCAAAAAGTCAGCTATTGCACTTCCCTTTATTGACTTTTGGCTCACATATACGATGTCATACTCAGTCAGTAGGATCTGCTATCGTGTCATTCTTCCTGAGAGTGCAGGTGACTCCATCATGTACTTTATTGGGTCCAGTTTTGAAATTAACCATGTCATATGATATAACATGTATTGTCTGAGCCTTCGAACCGTCCAAATCAATGCACAACAAAATTTTTCAATTGAAGGGTACTTTGCCTCATACTCTGTGAACTTCTTACTGAGGTAGTAAATTACCTTTTCTCTTTTCCCTGACTCATCATGTTGTCCCAGTACGCAACCCATTGAGTTTTCAAACACGGTCAAGTACAATATTAAGGGTTTTTCAGGGGTCAGCTTTATTAGCACCGGAGGATTAGACAAATATGGTTTTATCTTATCGAAGGCCATTTGGCACTCCTCGTTCACTCTCCTGGATTATGTTTCGAAGGAGTCGAAAAATTGGATCACACTGATTTGTAAGTTGAGCAATGAATCGAGTAATGTAATTCAACCTTCTTAAAGATCCTCTGACTTCCTTTTGAGTGCGCGGGGGAGGCAGTTCTTGTATAGATTTTTTCTTGTCTGGATTAACCTCGATACCTCTCTCACTGACAATGAAACCTAGCAGTTTTCCCGAGGTAGCCCCAAACGTACATTTGGCTGGGTTCAGCTTCAGCTGGAACTTTCTTAATCTTTCGAACAGTTTCCTGAGATTCCCAACATGCTCTTTTTCTTCCAGAGATTTGGCAATCATATCATCGACATAAAATTCTGTTTCTTTGTGCATCATATCATGGGACAACGTCACCATGGCTCTCTGATATGTTGCCCCAGCATTCTTTAATCAGAATGACATTACCTTATAGCAGAACGTCCCCCACATTGTTACGAATGTGGTTTTCTCTATATCTTCGGGAGCCATCTTTATCTGATTATAACCTGATAAACCAACCATGAAAGAAAACAATGAATATTTTGCCGTATTATCCACTAAAGTATCGATGTGTGGCAATGGAAAGTTATCCTTGGGGCTTGCTTGATTCAGATCACGATAATCCATGCACATTCGCACCTTACCGTCTTTCTTCGGTATCGGGACTATGTTAGCTACCCACTCTGGATATTTGGAGACTTGTAGAAAGCCAGCGTCAAATTGTTTTTTGACTTCTTCTTTTACCTTCAACAACATTTCGGGTCTCATCCTTCTTAGCTTCTGTTGAACAGGTTTGCATGCTGGTTTCAGTGGGAGCTTATGGACCACAATATCTATGTTCAACCCTGGCATATCCTGATAAGACCAAGCAAACACATCCTTGTACTCAAGGAGTAAGGCGATCAAATCCCGCTTAATGTTTTCTGAAATGGAAGTCCTAGTCTTCACTTCTTGTTTCTTTTCTTTACTCAACAAGTTCACTACCTTAACAGATTCTTGATAGGGTATGATCTGTTTCTCTTATTGTTCTACCATTCTTAGTAAGTTAGGAGACGAGACACAATCTTCAACATTTTCGTCAGCTTCGAATTCTCCTAAACAAATAGTCTTCTCAAAATCGATTTTAGGATTCGTAACAGGATTGTTCATGCCATTGATATCTGAGCACCTGAAAAGTGAATGGAAAAAAGCTATAAATGAGCATTGAGGTATTGGAATCAACGAATACAATGTCATGAAATGATATGAGATACACGCAGGAAAAGGATATGAATAGAAGGAGTAGTCGCGAAGTTAATGGAAATGAAAAGATCATGACAATATAGAACAAAATGCATCTTCATTAATGTTCATTAAAATGATAAAGAGCAAACTTAAGCTCTTACAAAAGGAACCCTACTACTTAGGGACATACAAAATGAATGATTATCATTGGACATTACTCTGAAGGGGACTTAAAAACCACAAGACGATCCATAGCAGTCTAATTGTTCAAAGTACATCCAGGAGGACAAGGGCGTATTATTGAAGCATTCTCAATTGCATCGTCCTTATTGTCAATGGCATTTAGGCTGATATTCTGAAAACCCTTTTCAATCAATAATGTGACTTGCAGATTGTCTTACCCTGGGTACATCACCCCTACTGATGTAAATGTTCTTGACAAAGGAGGATACGCCAACGGCTCCCATTCCAATTCCCGGCTTGAGGCTCTCGCGATTCTTCTTTCTCGATCTTTCTACAATTATTTTATTTTTTGATGTATATCTGGCTTGAACCCCAAACCATATCGACCCTTGTGGTGCGTTGGTTTCAAAGCTCTAACCATCCCTTGTTGATATTTTCCCAAACCTTTCCTCGCTCGAGCTCCTTTCCTCACGGTCATATTAATTCCCATCTTAGTATTCCTCGACAGTTTGGGAGTGGAAAACTTATTCCTTTCAGCAACAAATGCAGCATTAATAAATTCCAATGAACAAAAAGAACATTCTACGGCATCTTCGCTTATTTTGATGTAGGGTGCATCAGCAGAGATAGATGCGACGATGTCTTCCTCACTAGCGACAGTAATCAAGCGACTATCTATGATAAACTTTACTTTCTGATAGAGAGATGAAGGAAGTGCCCCAGCAGAATGGATCCAATGCCTTCCTAAGAGGCAATTGTATGAAGGCGTGATGTCCATGACCTGGAACTCAATATCATATGCACATCGCCCCACCTCTAGAGGAATTTGAATCTTTCCCATGACCTCTCGTCGTATCCCATCAAATGCCCTTACTATAAAATGGCAAGGCCTCAGATAAGACATATCAACTGGCATCCTAGAAAGCGTGGCCAAGGGCATAACATTGAGTGCAGATCCATTGTCGATGAGCACATTTGGTACTATGTAGCCCTTGTAACTAGTTGTGACATGCAACGCTTTTACAAAGCTCCTACCATTCGGCGGTACTTCGTCATCACTAAAAAAGATAAAATTATCCGCATTCAGATTATTTATCCACCTATCAAGCTTTTCCATAGATACATTGTTCGCCACATAAGCTTGATTTAACACTTTTAGCAAATCGTTTCAATGTGGCTCGAGTTCAACAATAGAGATGGTACTGAGATTCAGGCCTGCTGTTTGTTTAATTGTTCCACAATGTTATATTCACTGTGCTTAATAAATTTAAGAACTCATGTGCTTCCTCCTCATTCACAGCCTTTTTAACTTCTTGCTCAGGTGGTATTTCAATATCATCCTCAACCTCATACATTGGTGCTTTTCCCTTTTGGCTCGGGCCAGCAACCTTCTTCTTTGGTTCAATTGTCTTGGAAGAATAACGTCTTCTGCTGCAAGTAAAGTGTCCTACTCCGCTGACACCTTCACTCACAACCTTGGATTTTTCACCCTCAGGTACAACGATATTGACATCATAATTCCACGGCATTGCCTTGTTGTCCTTGTAAGAGAAAGGAGTAGGTACTTCGATTATCAAACTTGGTTTAACTTCTCGACTAACTTCTTCCTTCTTTGCCTCGTAATAAATCACCAAAGGTCTATTGACGCTATAAGGGAAAGCCATCGATTGATTATCAGATGCACATATTTTTCCTTCCTCAGCCCCCTCCACCCTATCAAAGACTTTGACCTCCTTGTTATCCATCATGTCCTGAAGTAATTTTCTAAGTTCCTTGTAAGATTGGATGTCAAGCCCTTCGACGCTATGAAAATCACAGAAACCTTGGTCTTTTGTACTTTCTTCTTTGAGAATTCTACTAGACAGACAGAGTAAGCCCTTTTCAACCATCATCTCCCATACCTTCTGCAAATGTGTCTTTACTTTGGCAACATAACCTTTGGCTTGCCAATTGTCTTCATTTGTCACCGTATTTACATTTCCACCAGTATGGTTAGGAAGAGGATTTCCCATCACATTGCTAACACCATCGAATCGTAAAATACTAGTATCAATGAGACCCTGAACCCTCCTTTTAAAGGCCAAGTAATTTTATGTAGAGTGTCCCTGATTCCCAGCATGATACACGCAACTAGCGTTAGAATTATACCACTTTGGGTATGGTGGCTTCAGGGCTGCCATATAATGTGGGGATATTAATTGTTTTTCCAACAGCTTTGGGTATAATTCTCCATATGATACAGGAATTGGTGTAAACTGAGGTCTTTCAGAATTGGGTCTTGCTGGTCTTTGTTCATTTTTGGGTTGGCTTTGTGTAGGCATGGTACTTGGTGGGAACATGGTGAATGGTCTTTGGTTGTTCATGGCATACATGGGGTAAGAGGGAGGCGCTTGATAGTAAGGACTTTGAGGAGGAAAGTAGAAGTTTGAAGGTGGGCGATAATGAGGTCGTGATTGGGCGGGGTATGGATTGGAGGTACAGTTCTAACCATATGAGCTTCTACCTCCTTTTTCTTCACGAGTACTGCCCTCTTCGAACTCTTAGGGCCTTCCATTCTCCCACTCTTGACGGCGTTTTCAATAAGCTCCCCAGATATTACAATATCTACAAAGTCCTTTGTGGCGCTTCCTACTAACTTATCGTAAAACGGAACTTTCAGAGTGTTGATGAAGAGGACTGTTATCTCTGTCTTAGTTAACGGGGGTTCCACCTGAGCCGAGATATCCCTCTATCTTTGTGCATATTTCCTAAAATTCTCTGGTGACTTCTTTTCCATCATTTGTAAAGTTAGTCGATCAGACACCATATCTGATACATGCTTGTATTGCTCACAAAATGCTGATGCTAAATTCTCCCATGATTGGATTCTCTCTGCTGAGCTGATTATTCCATTGAATGGACGAGCCAACCAAACTATCTTAAAAGCAGTGTACCAACAATTTGTCATTATTCATATAGCCAGTCATCTTTCGGCAAAACATGATAAGATGTACCTTTGGACATCTTGTTCCATCATACTTCTCAAAATCTGGCGCTTTGAATTTTGGGGGTAGAACCAGATCTGGTACTAAACTGAGCTCTTTGGCACTCAAAGCAAAGAAAACTTCGGCACCTTCTATTGCTTTGATCCTCTCTTCCAGGATTCTGTACTTATCCTGAGTATTATTGTCATCAATTTTCAACCTTGCTATTTCTATAGGATCATCTAGGTTTGGAACAATTGGATCTGAGGGATTAGCCCCAGGGTTTTATACAAACATTCCTTGCCCTAAGTGAGCAGGTTGTACAGGATGTTGCCCCAAGACTGTAGATTCCCCCTAGGGATATCCTCTTTGTGTTATATGAGCATGAGGTGAAGTAAATCCCGGGGGATAGAGTGGATCCTGATTAGCTCTTGACTGGGGCTCTGTATAGGTCCCTTTTCTTTTACTAAGATTGTCATCATCTCCATCATTTTGACCATTTGATCCCTTTGTTCTAGTGATTCTTCTCGGGATCTTACCATTAAATCTCTTGCCTCCTGCTGTGACTAGACCAGTTTCTCTTGTAACTCTCTTTAGGTCTTCTCCATCCTCTCCATTCTTTCATTGAGTCCGACATCCATAGCTCAAGCTCTTAGGCGCGTCCTATAAGATTGACGTGATTCCAGACTCGTAGTGTAGCAACTGTGAATTAGATGGTTTTAACCTTAGCAAATGATTAGGGTGATATGTACATGCAATGAATGAATGGATGACTAATGACTAATGAATGTTAGTTATGCGAAAATATGTAAAAATGGGAGTTGATTTCAAGATAGCCCCATACTTGGACGTTTCATTAATCAAAAAAGTCCATTACAAAAAGTTGTCATCTTGGTTTAACAATTACTTAGCCACATCGCCTTGTTTCTTTATACATTCCAGGAACTCCGATATGCTTGACCTTTGGCTAGGAGGGTATTGGCAACTGAGAACTTCCGCTTCATCTGATAATTGCACTATTTACTCATTCGCATTGCGAATTTCATTGATCAAACTG
Organism: Gossypium hirsutum; assembly: GCF_007990345.1. Lineage (NCBI taxonomy): Eukaryota > Viridiplantae > Streptophyta > Magnoliopsida > Malvales > Malvaceae > Gossypium > Gossypium hirsutum. The sequence goes on from NC_053446.1 coordinate 60,278,168, forward strand.
CCGAGATGCATGTTCTTTTCTTGTAGGGCTCTTTCGTAGGCGCGAATGTCCCTATCATGCTGACCATTCTTCTCTTCTAAAGCTTTCAAGAAGTCATCCAAATGTTGTTGATGAGCTTTCCGTGTACTTTCTAGACTTCAGATTTTTCCTTTTAGCTCTTGATGCTCAGATTGACTAGCCACTAATTGTACAGACACAGTCTCATATTCAACATTCTTCTTCCTCAACTTTATCATAACACGTGCAGCTCTTTCCTCCTCCTTCTTCGCTTTGGCTTTCTAAAATTCCATCCCACCTTTGATATTGCTTAGTTCTTCCTTCCATTTTGCCGATGATTTTCCCAATCCACTATTCCTTATAGTGCCTCTTAATTTCTTGTTTTCCAAATGAAGATCTCTTAAATCTTTTCTCGTGACCTCAACTTCTTTTTGGACTTTCTCGGTTCTAGATTTTTCAATTTGAACATCAATCTTCAGCTGGTAGTTTTCCACCTGAAGAGAACTAATATCTCGTAACAGTTTAGCTTTTTCATGTTAGAATTCATGTCTTGCAAATTCTAGTTCAGACGGCATTTCCTCTGAGAACAGATTCTGGTGAGCGACATCAATCGGTGGGGTTAGTTGACTCTTCACTCGTCGTTGCCTCCTTATGACATAATATACGGTGATAGTATCAACATAGAGAGCAAATTCCATTAGGTAAATTTTTCTCCAAGAATTCTCAGCATCTCGAACCTTTTTCATGTAACCCTCTCCCGTAAAGGCAAACTCCGATTGTGCTAATCCATCAATAACTGGTACGAACTGTCGCGAAGCAAACTGTCTTTAAACCATCAACGGAGCATATCCAACTCCTCCCCATAATCCTAGCAAAGACACCTAGTCTTGGTTTCCGTACTTGTATAACAAGACAGAGGGACGAATCCAAGGTGCTTTCCAAGTTATATCTTCCGCATAGAGGTTCTAAAAAACCGAGACCCAGTGTTGTTCAGTGATATCCTTTGGCCAATCTTTTTCAAGGTGTGCTTCCAACGGAGCGAATGTTTTTGAAAACATGTGGAAAGGTGTGCGCTCCACTTTCCAAAAGTGGCTAAAAATCTAGACATTCAGTAACTGAGCGCATCCGATAAAATGTCCTTCCCATCTCTTCCTACAATTATTTAGCAATCTAAAAGTCTCGGCCAATATGGTTGGGACGAAGTTGATTCCTTGCCTCAACTTTTCGAAGAAATCCACTACCGCAACTTCAATGTGGCCAAGAACCTTTGGGAAGACGATCAGCCCATAAACGACCAAGGCAAACAGATCCACTCTCTTCAAAATATCTGGATGATTCTGAACTAACTCCTGAAGAGAAAACTACGGAACACAGCTAACTTCATTCTTCTTTTTTATCTATTTTTCAGCCCATGTATCAGTCATCCTTGTCAACTTCATTAGCTTTTTCTTGAAGGTCATTGGTTTAGGCTTCTTCACATATATCTTGTTGAATTGTACATTGCCAATGCGAAGCAGAGCGGCGTACTCTTCTATGGTCGGAGTCATGTCTTCTTGATTGAAAGTGAAACACTGATAGGCTGGGTCCCAGAATCAAACCATGGCTTGAATCAACTGCTCGCTCACATTGATTGCTATCAAGTGAGCTATGTCCCCGTATTTTTCAGTGAAGATGCCTCTGGTATCTGAGTCTAACTATTTCCAGATCTTTTTCAAGTCTTCAATATCATTCTAATGAGCATTCGAAGTCACATGCTCGGGAAGATTGGGGATGTACCTTTCCTTTAAACTGTCCCCTTTTGCTTTCTGAGCCCTCAAAGACCAGTCTCGGACTACGACATTTTTCTCGATTACTTGTGTAATTGACTCCTCCATCAGAAACCCATTTTTGGCAACCAATCTCTAATCAACACCTTCGTAGTAAGATGCCTATGATGCATGATGAAAAATAAAATGAAAATAAATAACCTTGGTTAGTAATCACAACAAATACGAAAAGAGGAAAAACCATGATAAATCTAAAAATAAGCCATTTAATCATGCTTTTTTTTAGAGACTAACCCATATTTTTCCCAATCATGCTTTACGAAATAAACTTACCCCACATGCTCATCAGATAATTTACCCGGTCCAATTTATTAAACAGACCCGATTCCCTTACAAACAAGTGTAAATGTAAAAGAAATAAAAGGTAAGAGGCGTTTCTTCTATGTACTTATTTGGTGACTATTCAACGGACAGAGGTTAAGCATGGCTCTAATTGGGTGGCTCGTATGGTTTACTATATGTGGTTTCGGTTCTAGAAAGGTACTCGAATTGTCCATACTGTCACCTACTAAGGTTAGTACGGAACCTCGGTTATCACCCATCACAGGCTCACGAGCTCAATTCGAGGGATTACATTTACTTATGCCTATGCGGATGGACAAGTTAACTCACGAAAGCATAAGTCATATGTAACCCGAAAGTATTTCACTAGCCTGTGCGGAGGGACGAGTTAACTCACGAAGGTGTAGTGTTTACTTCCACTTAAACGGACGGAGCCCGGGTAGAGAGCTCATGTCATGCAAGAATGCAAGTGCACGGTGTGTGGGGAGAAACTCACAAACCTTTTTATTTTTTTATTTTTTACTAAAAAAGTAAACTAAAAAACCGTAAAACTTAAAGCGAAAAAAATAGAAAAATAAAACAAGTTAGAAAAATTATTAATTTAAAAACCAAATACAGATGCATGACTTTTCAAAAATAAAATTCAAGGATCACGATTAAAAAAAATTAATTTGAAAAATAAATTTTGAAGATTTTGACAACACGTGTTTAACATCAGACTCGACTCTCAGGATATCCCCAGTGGAGTCGCCAGCTATAGCAACCTAAAAATTTTTAGCACTGGTGCTAGTCGAAGTGATTATTGAAAATTTAAAAACAGGGTCTCGATTTTATTTAAAAAAAGGGAGTCGCCACAGATTTTTTTCCTAGGTGTGATCGGACACCTATTAAATTTTCTTTTAAAATTTTTTAAATTTTCTAAAAAAGAGTCAATTTTAGATCTACGTCAAAATCTAGAGAAAATTGGGGTTCGAGAGTCGGTTACGCGCGAGGAAGGTATTAGCACCCTCGCGACGCCCAAAATTGGTATCTCGCTAAGCGCGCACTGTCTTAATTTTCCAAAAATACGAGTTCAACTTAATATTTAATCGTGATCCGATTGAAACATGAGAATTTTTTTTACACGAGAATTTTGGGGCACAATAATAATTGTTTGAAAACACGTAAATTTGTGAAACACGAGAATTTTTTAAAAACGCGAAAATTTTTGAAACACAAAAATTTTTGAAACATAGGAATTTTTGAAAACACGAAAATTTTTGAAACACCGAAAATTTTGAAAACACGAAGAGTTTTGAAACACCAGAATTTTTGAAAACACGAAGATTTTTGAAGCACGATTTTTTTTAAAAACAAGAAAATTTGTGAAAACACGAAAAAAACGAAGATTTGTGAAAACACATTTTTTTTAAAACATGAATTTTTTTATTTTTTTAAAAGGCGTATCGTATTTAAGATGAACCGGTGATATCCACTCAACATAGCGATGAAATTATCGAATTAGTGTCAAATCGATTCAATTTAATATTTAATCGTGATTCTATTAAAACACGAAAATTTTTGAATATTTTTCGATTTGTTTAAAAGGGCGTATCCTGTTTAACACAAACCGGTGATATTCACCCAACATAGTAATGAAATCAACGATTTAATGTTAAATCGATTCGTTTCCTTATTTATTGAAATTATTTAAAATTAAAATAAATAAATAAAATAAATATAATGATGTTTTGTAAAATTAAAATAAAAGTAAAGAAAATATTAAAAGCATAATATAAAATACGAGATATTATAAAAGTACACAAATTAAATTAAAAATGGAAAAAAGAAAATTACCGAAAAGCTCGAAAATACGAGCTTAATTGAACGGGTCGAACGACTTGGGCCTCTTCTTTTTTTCTTTTTTTCTCTTCTTTTTTCTTTCTTCTTTTTTTTTGGCCTGTTGGGTCGTTGAACTTGGGCCTGCTGGGGCGTGTGGGCTGGCAGATCTGGCCTGCTGGTGCTGGCCTACTGGGGCTCCTGGGTGCTGGGTTGCTGGAAGCGTGGGCCGGCTGCTGGGTGCTGGACTGGCCTGCTGGGTGAATTGGGCCTGCTGCTGGACAAGCCTGCTGAGTATGCTGTTGGGCTGCTGTTAAATAGGCCTGCTGGGTCTGACGGATTTGGGCCTACTGGCTGAGTGCTGGCCTGCTGGGGGTGCTGCTGGCTAGCTGGTTTGTTGGGTCGGGTGCAGATCAGACGCAGGTCGGGTCGGGTCGACCCGACTATTATACTATTTTTACTTTTATTTTTTTATTTTTTTCTTCTTTTTCTTCTCTTTTTTTCTTTCCCTTTTTTCTTTTCTTCTGTTCTTTTCTTTTTTTTCCTTCTCTAAACCCTAGCCGCCACTCGCCTCTCCTCTCGTCCCCTGCTGCCGATGATCCCTCCGCCCAGTGGTGCGGCGGTCAGCGCTCCTCCCTTCTCCTCTTCTCTCTCATTTTTCTTCTTTGCTGCTTTTTTTCTTTTTGGTTGCTATTTTTTTTGTTGATTTCTTGCTTTTTTTTTGTTGCTTTGCTTGTTTGGGTTGATAGGTGTTGACAACGGTGGTACTACGGCGGTGGGCGCGGTGGCACTGATGCGACAGCAGTGGGCTGTTGCTATTATTATTTTTTTGATTTTTTTCTTTTTTTTTATGATTGTGTGGGCGTTTTAGGTGGTGGAGGTAAGGGGAAACCGACGGTGGCGGTGGTTGCGTGACGGTGGTGAGAGGAGAACCGGCCAGATTTGAGATTTTTTTTTGAAGTTTCTCTGCTGTTTTTTATTTTTTTTTCCAAAAACCGAATCCCTCTTCTCTTTCAATTTTTTCTTTTTAATCTTGCTGATTTGTCTTATTTCCCTTTGTCTTCAGGTGATAGTGGAGTATTATGGGCCTAGGGAGGCTGCCAGAGTAGCTGGAGGTGGCAGTGCACGCTCGGCTGCTGATTGGGGGATTTGACATGTCTAGAATGACTAAACTGTAGAGGATGCAAAACTTTTGGGAAAAAACATAATTTTAGAAAAATATGGGCTAAAATGTAATTTCTAGAAAGTTTAGGGGCCTAAATGTAATTTACCAAATATTAGGGGTTAAAATGTAATTTTTAAAAAATTTAAGAGCTAAAATGTAATTTATATTTTTTGCATTTTAAAATTTTATTATTAATATTTTATTAATATTTAAAATTAATATATATGAAAAACAAAAATTAAAAATGGGCTAAAGCCTTAAATAAGTCCAAAATCTAATTATTTAAAACCCAATTATTCAACTCCACAGGCCCCATCATTGGGCCCAATCATTAGGCCCATATGAGGCCAGCCAAGCCTGTAATTCGGAAAAAAATAAACACGACCCCGGACAAAATTTAGTGCTTACAGAGATGCTCTAATTATACCTAATTTGATGAGACGTATCAATTATAATAATTATCCAAATACAACACATTTCAATATTATAAATAATTATACTTAGAATCTAGATTTTTTTTAATAATGTTTTGAAAGTTGTCATAGGATTCCATTAATATAAAGAACAGGAAAAAGACTTGTGGAAAGATTCGAAAAGTCTTTTGTGTAAGTGCCGATTAATTCGGGATCGTATATCCTCAATATTTAACTTCTACATATGCTATTAAGAGTGGGTCCAAAATTCCAAATGTATGGGTCAATTCAATGTAAACTTGACCCCACTTTCAAAACCTCATAATAATAATATTAAATTAAGGGTAAATTACACTAATTGTTCCTAAATTTTTTTAAAATTATATTTCAGACACTTAATTTTTTAAAGTTACATAAAAATTACTAACGTTATCAAATTGTTACATCTTTCTCACTTATCTACTAACTTCTGTTAAAAAAAATAACTTTGCAGTTTAAGTTAAAGGGTTAATAGCTAATTTGGTTCATTAGCTATAGTTAAAAAATCATTTTGATTTATTTTTTAAAAATTTCTTGAAAATAATAGTAAAAAAATAAAAAAAAATGTAACCAGAAATAAAAAATTAATATAAAAATAAATTGTAGCAATGAAAAACTAATAATTTTGTAGTTAAATTTTCCACATCCAGACTCATAAAATAATCACAATATTCAAACTTTCACAAAAAAAAAATACCCATTCACTTTGATCATACTCATTTTTTTATTTATTGTGTTGTTTTATGCTGTCTTCATTTTCATCTTTCTTTGCCTTCTTTCTTTCTCATTTTTCATGCAAATCGAAGTCAGCTCCGCTCTTCTCGGATCATTAAAGATAATATATATATTTTATTTATAACTGAAAGCAAGATCTGAGCTTGAAATTTGAGAGAAGAAATGATGGATTTGGAGAAAAAGAAAAGCATTTTATATTACAAATTTAAAAAATTCTAAAATTCCAAAATTGAAAGTTACTCAAAACCGAGTTACAAAAAAGAAATAATAAATTTAGAAAAGAATTAAAGTATTTTGTATTATAAACTAAAAGAAAAAAATCTCAAATTTCAAAAATTTAAACTTACCAAAGAACCCAAACAATATAATAGAAAATTTTGCTCTTCTCTCTTGCCCTTTTTTTTCTTAATTTTTTCTCTTTTTTTCATAATTATTATTAAAAAAATTTTAAGAAGTATTAAAATGATTTTTTGACTATAGTTCAGGGATCAAATTAACTATTAACTCATTGGCTTAAGGTGTAATGTTGACAAAAATATGATAAAGTTAGCGACTATGATGTAACTTTAGGAAATTGACTGATTGAAATGTAATTTTAAACAAAGTTTAGGGAGAATTGATGAAATTTACCCATAAATTAATAGATGCCATTAGAATCAAATAGAGTTTGAATTTTTTTAATTAAATTAAAAAATTTCAAATGAAATAATTAAGTTTTAACACAAAATTTAAAATAACTCCATCGGCACCCTTTCAGATAATATTTCATTTTGAAGGTATAATGTTTTTCTTCCCTCGGAAAAATATCATCCGCATTGAATCATATTGCAATTGTATCTATAAAACAAATTGATAAAAAAAAACCAAAAAAAATTGTATAATCAATATGACAGACACAGTTGCCAAGTTGCCTTATTTTTTATTATTTAAAAGCCCCTGTAAATTTTGTGAAATCACCCCAAGTCCTTCTTTTTTAACACAAACACCCATAAAAATTATAAAAGAAATACAAACGAAACCTATCCATATCAAATTCAACGAGACTTGTCTCCCATATTAAATTTTACCTATATCTTACCCCACTTGTTAGAATTTTACAAATAGTGAAAAGCAACCCTACCCTGTCTTGCCGTTACCGGAAGACTTCACCTCCGGCAACAAAGTCGTGTCTCCAGCCACCGCCATCTCTGCCTCCGCTGCTTTTACGTCTTCCCGGAACTTCTTGTAAATATCACTCTTATAAAATTGTCTAGTCCTAAGTGCCAAAATAAATGACACAACAGTGCCAAACAAGGTAGCAGCTGTAATTATAATGAAAGACAATTTGAAACAGTCAACCCCATTGCAATCCAGGTCCTCACCAGCTTGCCTCCTAATTCCTAAAGCTGCCATTTGCTTCTTAGCCTCTCTATCATACAAATTCCCAGCCACTTTCACATTGAGTATGTAGGAGCCAATGGGGCTGGCAACTGACCCAAAATTGTACAAAGTTGAATAGTATTTGAGGCCAAAGATTTCAGAAATTATAGCAAAAAGCAACGGCCATTGAGCCCCAAAGCAGAAACCAATGATGACTGATGCAATATAAAGGCCACCGGGGACATTGAAGGCAATCAAAAGGTGACCAACACATGACAGAAGCATAATCAAGGTTAACATCAATGGCCTTGGGAACCTGTACTTGGTCAAGAAAATTTCTGATACAAAACCTGATGTAACTCTGCCAAGGTAATTCCATATGCTCACAAGTGAAACGAATGTGCTTATGCTTCTTTTAGGGTACCCCAAGGAGGTTCCGATTTGCCCCAGATTGTCAATGGCTGTTAAAGTGCCACCAACACCACAAATTGAGGCTAAGAAAAGAACAAACATGTCAAGGCTGAAAAGTGCTTGCAAAATTGTGTAGTCTTCCCCCCTGTTTGGTGGCTTGAATGCTGTTTTCCAGCACGAAACGTTGGTTTGATTGTTGTTGGTCGGCTCGTTTCCGGTCAACATCTTTGCGGTGCTTGATGCCGAGGGAGTGTCGGCGTTGATGTCCTGGGACAGCTCGGAACTCGGCTTCTCGGTGACAATTTTCAATGGAGAATTGGGATCATTCAAGGCCTTGTTCCTAGCCTCCCAAAGCTTGTATTCTTCTATAATCACAACACCAAGTGGTAAAAACAGCAAGAAAAGAACCATGGCAGCACTACCACCATATTCAGGTTGAGTGAATACAAGTTTCTTCTCCACAATGATGATCACCATCAAAAAAGAAGCAAGGCCAAGAGAGATATACAGAAACTTGTAAAAAACTTTAAGCTCATTAGTTTGATGAGCCACCTTCATGATCCTAATTGTTCTCACAAAACAAAGCGAGATAGCAGCTGGTAACCAACCAATAAGCAAGATCAAAGCCTTTGAATCATCACCATAGAAAGCATGGTACAACTGAGTTATGATTGCACCGCTCAGACCAACATAACCCTTAAGAATCCCCAGCACAACGCCTCGGCTTTCAGGGAAGTTTTTGACGCAAACAACGAGAGAACCAGTGTTGGCAAAAGACTGAGAATTGGCACCTATGCAAATATACAAACACATTTGCCACACTTTGGTGGGGATCCTTTTGGTGACGGCCAACCAAATCATAAAGTACCCAAAGAAGTTAAGGCCTGCACCAACAGATAACACGAACCATGGGGGTGTTACCTCGGCTATGAGACCCGAAAGGACCCCAACGTTGGTGCCTAAATCCTTGAAGAAACTGAGATAATTTAGGGTGGTTTGGTCATAGCCGAGCGATTCTTTAATGTCGCCGGAGTATAGACTAAACATGTAGGTTGCACCAGCGGCAGACATGATCAACAGTGAGCCGAAAACCATGAGCCATGGGCCCTTTAGAATCTGAACAGCTAAGCTCTTGGAGTTTGACATGGCGCCACCACCATAACCTGGCCCTGCAACTACCATTTTTTCGGCTGCAAACGGTATTGTTTTCAACGGAGATTGATGATTTAGAATTTGTTTGTGAACCTTTTAGTTAATAAGTTAATATATAGAGAAAGAAGAAAAATTATACAAATGCATGGAAAGAAAGGATGGAGGATAAAATAGTCATTGGAGTTTGGAGAGATTCAATAGACAATATAGTTGACTTGGAGTCTCTCAAGGAAAATTCAACTTGTTAGATATATATATATATATTGGATCAACTTTGGATATATTATTTATTAGAATTTAGAGATTATAACATAAATGGGATGAAGAGAAATTTGTGGATACATCCCAAATTTATTTGTTTAAATCTTATCCAAAATGAAAATTTCTTCTTATGAGTAAGATTAAGGTGTTGATAAGTGTTTATAAAAATATAATCAAATATTAAAAAATAAATATTTAAATAAAAAAAAGACATATGCTTTTAAGGTTGGTTGGAATAAAAAAAAATACACAATACTCACAATTTATTTAATACTAAAAATTGGATACTTACTTTGGAGGTGAAAATTAATAAAAAGCTATTAAAAATGTGTGAGAATATAAAAAAAAATTATTACAAATATAAGAGATAAAAGGAGTTTGTTTTTATAGTTAAACTAGTATATTTCTCACCTATACTTTACGTTATGTTAAATATTTACTTTTTTTTGTTAAATTATAGAGTAAAAATTTAAATGTTACAATATGCTTAAAGTTCTTTTACTCTTCATAGATTTAGAATTTAATATCCTACTTTTATTTTTGGGAATTTAGTTCCTCTATTTTTCAAATTTAAAAATATAGGTTCATTTGTAAACATCGTTAAAATTCTTCTATTAAATTTGTTAGTGTGACATTTTAAAATTAAAAAAATACTCACTTGGTATCCATCTAACAAAAAATGTGTAACGCCTCGAAATTGGGTTTAGAATCATTCAAGTTAGTTGGTTAGAGCAGTGTTTCAGTGGTTCGGTGGGAAAATGAGTTAGTTAATTCAATGGTTAACTCTTTGGTAGCTTACCTTTGGTCTCGTGTTCAAGCTCATGTATATGCAATGTGGGAATTGTTTTTGGAATTTTTGGTTCTAATTCTTTAAAATTTTTGTAATTTAATTTGAAGAGTTTTGACAAATCTGATACTATTATTTTATTTTGAAATATATTTTAAAATAATAAATAAATAAATCTGATTGGTTTGTTAAGAGTATTTTAAATTGTTTTACTTTATTTATTTTATTATTATTTTATTATTATTAAAATTTAATTGAGAGAAAAGTGGGGAAGTTTTAAAAAAACTCTCACTTGCTCTTCTTCCTTCCCACATTGGTCACTTCCATTTCCTTTTGGCAAATTCAAAATTTTTTTTTGGATCATTAATTCTTCTTCTTGATTCTGTTATTTGTTTTTTTTTCTTTGAGTGTTATTGCTCATTAAATATAAGGGTTTTAGTATTTAAGTTGTTCTTTTGATTTCAAGAAATTTTGGTTAATTGTTTTCTGTTTTTCAAGACTTCATTTGGGTTCTTGCCTTATTCAATCAGGTTTTTAAGAGGGTAAGTAACGTTGTAAGGATTCTATAAATTGTTTTGGAATTTTCTATTTTGTTGCAAGCGAAAACTTGCTTAGTTTTGGGTATTTGTGTAATTGAGTTTTCAGTTGGCTTGTTGGTGACGAATCGGTCGGTTCTTGGTGTTGTGAGTAGCGTATTTCAAGTGTGTTTCTGAAACTACTATAGTTAGGGATTGTTTTGATGTTGAAATTCACGGATTTCAGTCAATTTCGATGTGGCCTTGTTTTGCAGTTTTGTTTTGTGTTTGTAAATTGAATCATTTTAGTTCTTGTGTAATCCGACGCTTGTTTAAGCCTCTATAAGTATGTTTAGAATAGCGTTACTAATCGAGGGAGGTCTAGTAAGAGAGTATTACTATTTGATTTGAGATTCATTTATGGATTGCTTGATTTGATCACGTTTTTTGCATAAATGTTAAATGTGTTGTTTGATAATTAGAGATGTACAATGTTGTATCACTATTTTGAAACTGATTTCAAGCATGTCTGATTTTGAAATAGGCTAGTCTGAGCTGTTTATCAGTAAGGATAATGGTTAATGAAATTAGAAAAAATAATTTTATTCATTTTTGTAAACAGTTTGCATCTGCATTTGGGTTTGGGATATGTTTGAAGAGAAGGAAGTCTGATTTGGCAGTTTTACTGCAATATTTTGTTACACCGGTGTGTAGGGTGGATGGGCCTACCATAGCCCAATTGTGGTGTATAGGTTGGTCAGAGTGGTGTTTGGTTGGTTGGGTGAGAAATTTCAATTTGTTGCATATTTTACATATCTGATTATATGTTTGTTTGTATTAACGTTGGGACATGTGTGATAGATTAACATAATTGCATTATGTATGTTAGTGGAGACTATTCGTATATTTGGTTACCGATTTTAAATTCTAGTATGACATTTGTATTTACTTTTTCTAAAACTATTTTTGTTTCGTTACATCATCATTTGCCTTTTACCTAAGTTTCAGTCTCACACTGAGCTCATGTAGCTCATCCCTTTTAGTTTCTCCCTTTTAGGTATTTCGCGAAGTTAGTTTGTAGACTCGGCACATCAAAGGTCTCAGAAGGTTTTTTTTTTGTGTTGGTTTGGTTTAAACAAGATTTTCATAAGATTAGTATGGTGATTTTTAATCAATTTGTAAGGCGATTATATAAACTGTGGTATAAGTTATGGCTACTTGATTTAGTTTTAAAATATTCGATGCCATGCATGGATTTAATTTCATCAAATGTTATTATTCATTTTATAAACATACAATTTTTAATGTATTAATCTATGGGGTTTCTGACTTAAAGATGACATCAAATTTTTCCGTTGCAATTCCATTTTGAAATTTTAGTTTTTCTCAAAACTACTACTCTGTTTTGATTACAAAATTAGTACAAAAATAGTAACTTGTTTTTGAACTGGTTTGAAGTGATAAAATGGTTTAATGTAATTAAATATTATTTATGGTTTGATTAAGTTGCAAGAGAAAAATATTTTCGAAAAGAGTTTCTATGTTTAAACCAGCAATTTTGCTTTGAGCCATTTCGGTTGTAACAACCCGTTTTCAGTGGTGCTAAAAACAGTAGTTTCGGGACCACAATTCCAATAAGTGAATTATTATTTTATTATTTATATATTTTCTAAGGGATTACATTAAGGTCGTATTAAATTTTCGTGAACAAATTTTGAAGTTTAAATAGTTAATTAGGTAAAAAGTACTAAATCGTAAAAGGTGTAAAAGTTGAATTCTATTAGTTAAAGGGGTCAAATGGCTATGAAATCTTAAACTAATGGACTAAGAGAGTAATTATACCATTTAAATAGTTAGTGGACAAATATGGATAAGGTTTACTTGAAATTTTTTAATATTAATAAGGGTAAAATGGTAATTTAGTAAATAAACCTAAAATAAACTAGGTAAATGATATCATCTTCCCCATTTCTTCCTTGTGTTTTCCGAATTCACCATTTTTGAATGGGAGAGAGCTTTTATTTGAATTTCTTCTTGCATGGTATGATTTTTTGCCCCGTTTTTAATGATTTTTATGTTTTTGAGTTCGTTTTAGCTTAATCTAGTTAGTCTGGAGGTTAATTTGTAAAATTGTTAAATTTTGAAGGACTTTCCATGGTTTTTTTATTATTTTTTGAATTTATTTGAATTATTATTAATCTTTGTTGTAAAATAAACATGTTTTGTTAAGTGATTTTTGATGAAATTGTAAATAGGGATTAAATTGTTGAAAATGTAAATCTATGGGTTTTATTGTGAAATTTTGGTAACAATGGGTTGTTTCAATGTCTTTTGTAACATTGATTAACATGAATTTAGGTTAAAATGATTAATATTCAAGTTATGAGTTTAAGGATTAAATTGTGAAAAGTTAAAGTACTAGGGGTAATTTTGTAATTTTACATAAATATGAATTATAGATTTAATTGAATACAAGCAATAATTAATTGAATGAAATTATCTATTTAGATCAAGATAAACAACAATCAAACTTAAATCAAGGAAAGACTAAAGCTTCGGATTAGTTTCGGATTCTACTTCTACGACTTTAGTTATCAAGGTAAGTTCATATGAACTATGATCATATTAACGTTAATTAAATTGATTATTTTTTATGATGCGTTAATATAAATGGACTTAAAATTTTAAATGTATCAACTAGCCATTAACTTAACAAGATCTCTCGATCTTCTACTAACCTAATGAGTCGGCAAGAATTACTTATCTCTCGACCTCATGGTCCAAACCGGATTGGGGTAAGGTGTTCATGGATAGGCAATACCAATTTTGGGTTCATTCTCACCTATATGACTTCTTAGGGTCATCAAGCCTATGGTTTTAAGTTCTTCCTATCTCAACCAGCTAGTCCGCTAAGAGACCCTATATAGAAGTTAATTACTCCCACGTCCACTTGTTAATCTCCCATTAATGGATTAGTTCCCCATGGATCTAGTAAGCATCATAAACTTGATTGAAAACAATAAATATAAAGAATAGATTAAGCAAAGTGTTTAAGAAGAATCTTGATATGTTGATAATAGCATGAACGATAATTCGCAAAGAGTTGATTGTTCCACAAATCGAGTTTCGCAAAAAACAAAATAAAAACTAGTATAAAATTACAATATGAAAAGAAACCTAAGTACAAAATAAACTAAAGAGAACTAAAAATAAAACTAATTGAAAGTCGTAAACTAAAACTTGAATAAAACTTATCTATAGAGTGTTTAGAGCTATCTATTTATAGGCCTAGGATTGGTTGTCATTCATTGATCTAATTCGACTAGCATTTTAGCATTAAAGTTTGTTGTGAGGACCAAAATACCCTTGGTTCATTATTTCACCTCATCACATTGGTGTCACGACACTGATGGTAGTTTACAAGCTAAGGCTTGATTATAGGGCTGCATCACAACACCCTTTGTCTATGTCACGACACTGAATGCAGTTTGCTCCTTTTGAGTGTTTTGTTCACTATGTTGCGACATCGACATTCCAGATTGCAACATCAACATTCCGTATTGCAACATCGTGGCCAGTCTCGTATTCCTATGCCTCTGAATGATGTCCTACACACTCACTGAATAATGTCTCAATTATTACCGAACATCCTAGTCACGGTTTATTAACTCTTCTTCTAATACTAATCATTCTGCAAGTCTTTCTTCTCTTGATTCTAAATAGGAACAAAATGAAATAATTTTAGTTCTTCTTGATGCCTCATCATTAGTATCTGCTCAAAATGTGTATCCAATGCTTACTCCTAGAAAAGCAGGTATTGTTAAGCCCAAAGTTCATATGTATGCTATAAATTATGTATCTTCTACTCTTCTTCCTGCAAATATTCATGCTATCATGAAATGTTCCAAATGGCAGCAAGTTGTTCATGGTGAATTGACTACTTTGTACAAAAAATCAAACTTGGAGTTGTGTTTCTTTACCAGAAGGTCATAAAGTTGTTAGTTGTCGTTGGTTATTCAAGATAAAAAAGAATGTTGATGGCACCATTGATTGTCACAAAATTCGACTCGTAGCTCAAGGCTATGCTCAAAAACTAGGTATTGATTTTCAAGACACCTTTAGTCCAGTTGCTAAAGCCTGCACAATGCCAACTGTTATTGCTAAAATTGTTACACACAAATGGAAGTTGTAGCAAATTGATATCAACAACACATTGCTTAATGCAATTTGGTGGAAGAAGTCTACATGGTTCAACTACCAAGGTTTGAAAAAAAATGTGCTAATGGTGAACATTTAGTTTTCAAACTTCACAAGGTTCTTTATTAGGATTAAGCAAGCCCTTAGAGTTTAATTTCACAAGCTAAAGGATTTTTTAGTCACTAAACTCAAGTTCATCACTTCAGTTGTTGATCCATCATTGTTCATAAGAAGAATCAATACATGGTGCATAATTTGTCTTGTGTATGTGAATGATACTCTAAGGACATTGACGATGTTCTTCAATAATTAAATCACAAGTTCTCTCAAGGATCTTGGTGAGCTGACATATTTCCTTGGTTTTGAGATTCATCGCTATAGTGATATGATTAATTTGTCTTAAAATATATATCACTGATTTGCTGCAAAAAGTTGATATGTTGAGTTACGAGCCTGTTCCCACACCTATGATTACTTTTCCATTATTCTCAGGTTTAGATAGTGGTGATCCTTTGATTGCAAACTATGTTATTAGGTATCAAAGTATTGTTGGGGGATTGCACTACATTTGTTTAACCCGCCTTGATAAGCCGGTGTACATTGTTGTTGATGATCAATGAATTAAATTTTATCTCTTTGCCATTCTTATGTTTCTTTCTAATTTTCACTATTCTCTCCATAAATTAGTTATTATATTTATTTTCTAACAAATCTTAATTAATTCATCCATAATTTATAAATTACCTAAAATCTAAATCCAATATTTCAACTAAAGATTGGAATAACAAAGCATCCATTTAGAAAGTAGGTTTAAAATTAATTGGAAGTTTACAGACAATCAGGGGTGTAAGGCCCAATTTTAGCCCGGGGCCCATAAGTCAACCCAAAACCAATACAATACAAACCATTACCCAGCCCAAATTAAACCAAATCAAACCCCAAAGCAAAAATAAAATAAACTAAAAAAATAAATAAATGAAACAGTCCAAATTACAATGGGCTCAAGTGACCTAAACACAAATTTAACCCTAAGCCCGAATGGCCCAAAATCATGCCAACTTTCAGAAAACCCTAGCTGTGATATGCCTCCAGCGCCGCATGCCTTGTTGTTGCAGCCGCTCCGCCTGCGCACGCCACTGCCACTGCTCGCCAATCGCCGGCTCTCTACGCTTCACTGCCAAATCACCTGCAAGAAGATGTCGTACGCGACAACAGAGACAAAGGAAAACAACAAATAAAAACAATCCAAAGCACAAAACGACAAAAAAAAATAATGATTAAGGAGTTGTTAATCGGGCTATAAAAACCCTAAGCACTCACTTGTATTTTTTTTCCGGACACTGAGCAATAGAAAATAGAGATTTCAATATAAGGTGATTTTTTTATTATTATTTTTTATAAATAGATATAATAAAATAAATAAAGAAAAAGGGTTTTGAAACAAACTTGCCTCCTCGTGGTTTGCCACTGTCGGAGGTCTCCTCCATTCGCCGAGGCTGCTGAAACCCCTTGGGGTTTCGCTTGGGCCGCGTCCGTAAGAGGAAATAGTGAGGCCGAAAGGCATTTTTATACTTCTTTTTAGTTCAAAATACCCCAAATCGGGTTTTTTGTAAAAAGGAAAGTTTTTTTTAAAAAAAAGTGAGGGATTTCAAACATTTTTACCTTCCGGTGCGGTGGCGCTATGGCAGAGCTGCGGCGGAGCCGCCGCAAAAGCTTGTCGGCGTTTGGGCCTGATGGAGGTAGGGGTGTTCATTCGGTTAACCGACCTGAAATAACATTAACCAAATTAACCGACCTTTCAAAATTTTTAACCGTTAACCGAATCGAATTATTTTCAAAAAAATTAACCGAACCGAAATTTTTTCTATTAATTCGGTCGGTTAACCGAATTAACCGAAAATTATATATTTTTTATTTTTGGTTAAAAATTAACCGAATTACCCGAATTAACTGAATTAACTAGATTACCCGAATTAACCGAATTATCCGAATTAACCGAATTGAATCACTACATAATTAAATTATTTTTATACTTTTAGACTTTAGTTTTAGTTTTAGTTTTAGAATTTTATTTTTATTTATTAAATTATTTGTAATTTTTATGATTGGGTTGGGTTGGGTAATTGGGTTGGGTTGAATACTTGGGTTTGGATTGAGTTTAGGTGAATAGTGGGCCTATTTATATATTATAATTTTATTTATTAATTTTTTCGGTTAAACCAAAAAAATTCGGTTAACCGACCGGTTTCGAACCGAATTAACCGTTAACCGAAAAATTAAAAAATAATTAACCGACCCCCGACCGAAAAAATTTGGTTAACCGACCGATTAACTAAATTCGGCTGGTTAACCGAATTTTTTCGATTTTACCCGAATTTTGCACACCCCTAGATGGAGGGGCTGAGAGAGAACCAAATTGTTCTCTATTTTTTTTTGGAAAAATGAAGCTGGAAGTGTATTTTTTTTTTCTGTTTTTACTATTTATATAGGGTATAAACGACGCCGTTTTGGACCTTAACATCGGTGGCCAAAACGACGTCGTTCAGCATTAAGACCCGAAAACCCGACTTGAGCTGCCAAGGTCCGTGTGTTTTCGCGCCAAAGGGGTTATTTGCAACCCAGATCCCACCGCTTTTTCTTAGTTTTACAATCAAGGTTTTTTTTCGTTTTTAATTTGACCCTGAGGGTTTTGAGTTTAATTCGTTTCAGTCCAAGTGAAACGTTGCGCATGGAACTTGAGGAATAATTGATGGATTAGTCCCCGTTTGTTTCACCCGCATTCATTTCAGTCCAAATTCGTGTTGTATTATTTTAAAATTGTTTTTTATACCCTTTTAAACGCAACATATGTATTTTAAAATGCTTTATTTGTTTTTTTCTTTTCAAAGATTTTCCTTTTTTTTCATTTATTTATTTTATACTTTTATATATGTATACATACATTATTTGTTTATATATATATATATCACTCTTTTAAATTTTGTTTTGGTGTATTATTAAACTTAAATTCCTTGTTTTGCATTATCTATTTTAGACTATTACTATCATTTTAAAATTTGTTTCTTACATATTTTATTTGATTCTAATTTGCTTTATACCCTCTTTTAAATTATTGTTTAATTCATTGCTCTATATTATCGATGTTTGTATTTGAATGATGATTGTTGTGCGATTATTGTCATTATGTGTACTATGAATTGTTTATTTGTATTTTAATATTATTGCCATTCATCAACGTAATCATTTATTCATACATCAAATTTAACATTACATCAATTTTTACCCGAATTCGTAAAAAAGAGAAAATTTTGAATAATAAAGGCAATATTTTGCATTTGGAAATTCGAGAAAATGTGCCCTAAAGTGCTGGGTTTCAATTTCTCATTTGACCAAATAGTAAAATATTCTCTTAAAACTTCAAAGTATGGGTTTTTGAAACATAAGGTGATCTTGGTTTCGATGGTTTAAAGTATCGTGTCTTAACGAGTTGGATGTGATATTCCTTCTGAACAAGAGAATTTTAAGCTTCAATCCATGTTATTCGAGTTTTTTTTAAGGATCATATTTTTAAAAACTCTTTCAAATTTTCAAATTTCAGCACTAATACATTAATTAATCAACTAGGTACCAATTTTGGGCATTACGAGGGTGCTAATCTTTCCTCGTACGTAACCGACTCCCGAACCCGTTTTTCTGAATTTCGTAGACCAAAATCGTTGTTTTAATAAAATTAAATTGTTTATTAAAAATAATCATTTTTCAAGGTGGCCCGATCACACCTTATCAAAAAGGATTGGTGGCGACTCTTGTGTTCGTTTTCATTTTTTTTTAAATCCAAGTCGACTCCGTCTTGTCAAAAAAATGGTGTCAACAAGGGGGTCATTTTGCATTTAGTTCCTCAAAGTCAGGTTAAATTTTTAATAAGAAGATTGTGAATTTGATATTAGTAGAAATAAGATGCTTGTTTTGATCTCACAAACCGTATATAGAATTTGATGCATTCATCACTGGATACTTATCACATGATTAATTTTATATATTAACAACCTAATCATGCAGATTTTTTATGTAATTTATTCGCGATCACTTCTCCTTAAATACCTTTTTTCATACTACTTTTTTTTAAATATTATTTTGAATCATCAAGCTTTCAAAATTGTTCTGACTTGATATATATATATATATACACCTCTGTTTTAGAGTTTTATTTTGTTTTTTAAGGTTAAATTATATTTTAGGATTTGGGTTTGAATTTTTTTTTATCTAAGGTCTTAAACTTGACAATTATTCTCATATTGGAGCCTGAACTTGTCAAATGTGCCCACATTGAGACTTCAACTTTTGTTATCTAATTTAGTCTTTGAAAACTCTAAAGTTCAAACACCAATGTGGAAATAATAATCAAGTTCAAGGTCTAACTTTGACCCAAAAAAAGTTCATGCCCCAATATGAGAAACGTCTCGATTACATGTCTTAATGTGGGAACAATTACCAAGTTGAAGATCTAACTTAGATAAAAAAAATTCAAACCCCTAATATAAAAAAATTGACAATTTCAAACCCCAAATAATAATTTAACCACTATATACAAAATTAAAATGAATAAATCTTTATAGTATTAATATTTAACGTATACTTTATTAGTTTTTGTTAATGTGGCTTAGGTCCATGAAATAGAATTCAATAATCATTTTTATAAGGGGACAAAGTTTCATTTTTTTTAAATCTTTTAATGACAAATTTATTTAATCCCTAATCATAACATATTTTTAGTTATGTATAATTTTTTGAATTAAATTGAGTAAAATGACACGTTTAAACTTATATTATTTTGCAATTTTTAATATCATATATTAACTAAATTAATACTCAAGCGGCCCAAGTTGTAATGTATCAAATAATCGATTTCTATCAATTAGTCCAATAATATCAAGAGTAGAATAGCATTTTATTTGTCTGTCTTTTTAGCCTTCAATGTTTATATCTTTCATTAATTGGTCTTTATTCTCTTTTAGCTAAATTTACTTTCTATCAATTGGTTTTTTAATAGAAATACCGACTAAAATATTAAATTTTTAAACATGATAGCTCGTATGACAATTCACATGTACTTCATGCTAATATTTTTTTATAAAATTTTTATAATTTTTAAATTATTTGTTGACATGACATATAAGATAAATAGCATCACATCAAGATGAAAGCATATGTGAACTGTCAGATGAGTTACCACACTAATATTGTTAAAAAATTTAATATTTTAGTCATTATTTCTGTTAAAAGAAAAAAATAATTTGATTGTTTTTTAAAAGGTTGATGATCAAATTTAACTTTTTTCAAAAATAAACATTGAGGGCTAAATCTGATATTAAACCTATTAAAAAATTTTGGAACCCATAAAAAATTTATTGGCCCTTTGTTTGCCCTTTTAAGGATTCTATTTTAAATGCAAGTAAGAAGGAAAAAAAAAACCAATTGTATACATAATACATCCCATCGTCACAATAAATAATAATAAATTTTCAAATATATAATGAGACTGTCCATGATGAAACAATATTGTCAACTGTGTGTAAATATATGTAAATTAAATGTTATGAAGAAAAGGCTAGTGAAGTTGCTTGGTGATTTGATCTGATCATGCAGCTGTGGAAGAGGCTGCAACCCCACCTATTTTGTCTTCATCACATCCTCCAAGATTTAGGGTTTAGTTTTCCTTTTTATTATTTGCGTTGCAAGGATGTGAATTAAGGGTCCTTTTTTAAATATAAAATTATTTCATTAACACTTCCTGAATCGTAATCCAATTTTAAGACATAACATTATTATTACCTTTCAACATCCTTTGATGGAACTATAGAAAACAAGTGGTTTAAATTTTAGGTACAAAGTCTTTCTTCTCCTACGCAATTTGGAAAGCGACTTAGATATCTAATCTAACCTAAGTCATATTCGACTCCAATTAAATTGAAAATCGAGATCGAATAGATTTTTAAAATGAAAACTAAAACTATTTCAGTATTATTTTCTTCGTCCACAAAACTCATACCCAAAAACTTTCATAAGAAACATCGAACTTCTGGATCACCATTCTTTTTATATGTATTATTAGATGAAGTAGAATATGGGTTCTTTTATTTTTTTTATTAAAAAAAACCCTTAAAAAGCATGCAGATTGTTTAGGGAAGAAACTATATATATAATTATTATATTAATTATATAAATGTAAAGATTCTGAAATTGGGTTGATGAAGCATTGAAGTAAATTTATATATATATATAAGGAGATTAAATAATGGATATTTTTGCTTTCATATTAATGGGTAGGTCTTACATTCTTGAGATGCTTTATTTTGGATTAGCTGTCAAATTGGAGATGAAGCAAAAAATTATTCAAAGATTTGAAATAAAATAACCCAGTATTCTAATGAACCTAACTTAAAACAACAGCTAGCTCAAATCTAATTTTATTCATGTGCATATTGAAACTAAACCTATAAATAAATATTTTTATTTTTATTTTTTAATAGTTTTTAGTAAGGTGGGTGTTATCTCATATGTTAAGAAATTAGTGTATGATCAACTTTTCAGATGATTCCAATTAAGTGAAGTAGATGAGCAAATTGTTAAATAGAAATGTGGGATTTAGTGAAATGAGATTTTAGGTCAATGCCATTGTTTCAACGGCATCTTGTGCTATCATTATTTTCTTTGTCCCTAAGAATAAATGGATTTTATTGAATATTCTACGTAAATACAAAGAAAACATCTCTGTCATTCAATATTTTTTGAGTATACATATCTAATTTATGTATTATCATATACATTTGAATATGAGGTAAGGTAAAATCATTCGGATTTCAACATCGCAAAAAGAAGTTAGGAACGTCTGGTTCATTAATAGCCAACAAACACCTCTTCAATAAACGGCATTCTATGGACTTTTGCTTAAAAAATCAAAACCATCTTAACAAAAACGCGTATATTCATATCAAACACTTATCTTATTAAATCTAAAAAATATAATAACACTTCGAGTTTTCCAAAGTTTAAAAGTTCGGAATTGGAGAAGTAAGATATATAAGACGAGAGAAGATTGTGCATATATGAATTGCATATTCATTATATGGTGAAAAAGGAAATACTAATATTTAATATATTTTATTTTATTTAACTTAATTATAAAAATTATTTTTAATATCTTAATGTATAAAATAGTATGAACACAAAAGATCGTTACATTACATTACATTACATGAGCTGTCAAATAATAATAATAATAATAATAATAATAATAATAATAATAGTGCTATTTTAGAAAACAAAATTAAGGGTAAACTATTAAAATAGTCACTTTTGTTTATTTCAAGTTATATTTTAGTCACTTACGTTAATGTGTTGTAATATTTTAGTTATTGAGCCGTTAATTGTTGTTAACAATGTAATGGTAAGTTGACGTGTGGCACATTAAATCATCATTTCAAACAAAAATTTTAGGTTAAATTATACAATTAGTCCACATAATTTTTCGTTTTGAGTAATTTATATTTTTTCTCTTTTATGTTCTTTTAATTTTCTTTTTTTTTTCCATTCTCTTCTGCTTCTCTCTTTGTTTTCCTCCCTTCTCCATCTCTTTTAACATAGTTTTCCTATGTTTTCTATTTGTAAAACTAGTCCCTATACTTTTATTTTTTTGAACAATTTAATCTTTTCTTTTTATTTCTTTATTTTCCTTTTCATCTTCTCCTTTAGTTTTAACAAATGGAAAACATAGAAAAACTACATTAAAAGAGATGGAGAAGGGAGAAAAACAAAGAAAGAAGGAAAAGAGAATGAAAAATAAAGAAAAAAATAAAAAGTTAAAAGAACACAAAAGAAAAAAATTAAATTGCTTAAAACGAAAAAATATGGGGACCAATTATATAAATTATGTAATACTCTGAAAATTACTATAGTAAGAAAGTAAGATAATATCCTTGATACAGTAAAATAAGAAAATAAAGTGATAAAAAGGATAATATTGAGTATGTCAACATTGGGAAGTATATTATGACATATTAATTTAAGAAAGGATTAAATTGCAAAAGTGAGAAAAGTTTTGTTGCCCAAGAGTAAATACTCAAAATTTGAGGGGTTAAAGTGTAAATACAAAAAAGTTGAAGGGCCAATAGTGTAAATATTTTAAGAGTGAAATAATCTAGAAACTAAGGAAAATGGATGAATTAGGACCAAATTGAAAAGGTGAAGAATTTTGAGGGACTAAATTGCAATTTTTCCAAATTAAGTGATGACTCAAGGATGGAATTTCAAAAGATTATAAAGGGAAAAATGGTCAAATAGAGAGAGAGAATTTTAGAAGGTAATGATGATGTTTGTGATATTTTTAATTAATTAAATAGGTAAATGTTATTTAATTAATATTTTATTAAGATTTTTAGTATTATTTTATTATTAAATGATTAATATAAAAGGGAGGAAAGATGATGAAAAAATTATCATCTTTTCCATGCAACCAACGTGAGAAGAGAGGAAAAGAAAGAAGTTTTCCTTTCTTTACAATTTGGTCCTCCCACCAAAAATTCACCATTTTCACTTAGAAAACAAAGAAATTTTCATAGCCACCAAGAGAGAAAATTGATAAGGAGACAATGGGGAGCTAGAATATCAAGTTAGATTCAAGAAATAGAAGCTGGAGGAGAGAGAAAATCAAGTTAAAGATTGAAATCAATAGCACAAGGTAAGAACATCAAGATTTCAATATATTTTTAAGTTTGATATTATTGAAAAAGCATGGAAATAATGTTATAGTAGAGTTTTCTTATATAAGGTCTTAAGTTCTTGATATATTAGTGAAGAGAAATAAGTGAAAGTGATGGGAAATATTATAGAGAAAGGGAATAAGGGAGTTATACACCTAGTAATCAACATTTTGCACTAAAACAGTTTTGGACAGCAGCAGTAGGTTAAATTTGAAAAATCACCATAAATTGTGGAAATGAAATTAGAGGATGAAAAAAATATTTAATTAAATCTTACTGAGTCTAGTTTCTCATAGAAGAAACAGTGTAAGTAGTGGAATTACAAATCATGAGATATAATAAATTTTGTGAGACAAGGTCAGAATGAATTTGGGTTCCCCTGTTCTGACTTTTGAAAATCATAAAAAATTTAATAAAAATGATTAGAGGCTTAAATTTATATGTTTAAAATCCTGAATGAGTCTATTTTCAATAGAAACAAACAGAAACATCATCAAAATTTTGTACAAAGAGATAATTAATTTTTAGTAAAGAGGGGTCAGAACTGTCAAATAGTGAAACAGGGGAATCTTTAAAGAATAAAATGTACTTATTGGCTTAACCAAAAATTCTTAAAATATTATGGTAAGAAGATATGTGAGTCTAGTTTCATAGGAATTTATCGGATATTAATTTGGAGTTCCGTAGCTCAAGATATAAATAATTTAGTGACTATAACTCAAGTGGACAGCTTTGAATTAATATATAAATAAATGGTGGAATTATAGATAATGTTACATATAAGCATATTATACATTAAGGATGTGGAATGGAGAGGAGGAGGAGGAAAATAAATGATTTCAACTAGCATGAGTTCTCATTAAAAATGGCCAATTTGCATGTTTTAGGTTCAAGAACTAAATTGAATAAAAGTAATATTTTAAGGGTAAATTGGTAAAGATGTCAAAAAGTGACCAAATTGCATGAAATGAATTGTTTTATTATTTAAATTAATAAATTGAATGAAATATTAATTTATATCAAGATTGGGTGAAAATTCGAGGAAAATAAAAAATTACCAAAATGTCCCTAAAATTTGGTATTTCTACAATTTAGCCTAGTAAGTTCGTGTAACTTGAATTATATTCTTAGATGATTGAAATATATATATTGGATTGAGAAATTGATTTGAATTGTGAACATGAGAAATTGTGAATTGAATGAAATGGAAATGAAGCTTTGAATTACATGAGTAAATATCGGGTCTCGTAGGCCCTATTTGTTATGAATATAATATTTCGAGGATGTGTTGTAAAAAATTATAAAAGCACGTTAATAATTTAAAAGTTTTAATTCGAATGAAATTTTGTAGCTCGGTTTAATACGTATGCAAATGTATGTCTTCTAGTAATGCCTCGTACCCTATTCCGACGTCGAATACGGGAAAGGGGTGTTACAATGTGACATCGCCAGATTCGGTCATAACGTTTAGACCGGGTTTGGGGTGTTACAAATTAACTTAAAATTTTTATTTGAAATTATAATTTAACGTGCCATGTCAACTTACCGTTACACTATTAATAGCAATTAACGGCTCAGTGACTAAAATGTTACAACACTTTAACATAACGTGACTAAAATGTAACATTTCAAACATAAATGACTAAAATATAACCTAAGATAAACAAAAGTGATTATTTTGACAATTTATCCTAAAATTAAAGTCTTAACTTAAAAGTCAGACAACACCCCCCAAGAGTCTTTGTCTTGGGGAGGCAACACTTGCTAAATTCAACACTGATTAAGGGAAAGTCAAGCACACCCCTAACCCCTTCATGCACTGCAAATTGCAGTCAGCAAGCGACCCTTGAGTCACTGTGTCTTTTTCTTCCCCTCAATTCTATTTATCCATTTATTAATAAAAAGTTAATTATATTTTACTTTTTTATTATTACTTTTACTATTTTTTTTAAGATTTACAGTTTTTTAACCTCTTATTTATATAAACAAAATATCAAATAATTTAAAATTTAGACTAAATTAATGTCATGAATTAATTTTGTACCAATTCAATTGAAAATAATTAAAAACCTATTAATTTTATAAAATAAATTACAATATTATGAAGGTACTTTTGCTTCTTCTTTTTTAAAATATTTTTTCATAACATCAATAAAATTTCACCATTTGAATACAAGATATTATGATTTTAAACAAAATCTTATTTAATTATTATATAAATTTTTAACAAATACTTGATTGCAGAACTATTTAAAATCGGAAGGACTATTTATGAAATAGACCATTAATAAAAACACGCGGATCCCCTGGGTTGGATCGGGTCGACGCGCGGGTTAGGGCCAAAACGGCGTCATTTTGACACCTGAACCCTAGTAGCAAAACGACGTCGTTTTATGGGGATATTTAAGCCCAATTTATTTTTTTTATTTTTTTCATTTCTTTCCCCCTCACTAAAAAACTGCAGAAGTTCTCTCAAGGCCCTCCCCCTCTCCGGTCTAGGGTCTGGGCAGTGGCCATCGGCCCGGCCCCCGTGCACGGCGGCGCTGGCGAGAATAAAAAAGTGTTCCCTTATAGATCCCGACCTCCTAAACCTGGATCTGACCTCAAAACAACCAAAAAACAAAGGGGAAAAGGGCGTTAGGCTCCCCTACAGTCGGTTCCGTCACTGGAGAATGCGCCTCCGACGATGAGAAAACGGAGCGACTCCCCATTTATTTTTTATTTTTATTTTTTATTTTTGTTTTTTGTAACCCCCCATTTATTTTTACAACATATCTGGCTTTATAGCCTAAAGAAAGAAGAAGAAAGATTAAAGAAAAATCCTCTTTGCTTCTGTTGTTTACTGTTGTTGCTTTTTCTTGTTGTTTCTTTCTCTGCTTTCACGGTCCTTTTCTTTCTCTTTTCTTGCAGGTGGTGGAGTCAACGGCAATGGAGGGGCAGATCCCTTTGCTACTTTGGTGAAACATCGACAGAGAGGGTCAGGCCTCGGGACGAGGCTCGGGCGGTGTGCCCAAGGAGGAGCGGCGCACATGGGAGCTTGGGTTTTTGAGAATGAGTTTAGGTTGTAGGCCAACGGGCTGCTTAGGGTTTTTGTATTTTGGGCTATTTGGGCCTCTTTTGTAAATGGATTTTATTATTATTTTTATTTGGTTTCATTTTATTTAGTTTTGGGTCCGTGGCTAAAATTGGGCCTTACACGTCTAATACACATTAAGTATTTAACTTATTTTATTTTCCCTAAATTTTAGTAATCAAGATTATCACAAAATTAAAAATACCTTACTAAAAATAGACTTGACATGTCTTCTTTTAACATGTATAATTTATAAAAATATATGCCTCCCTTTATTATCAACAATTTTAGCTCCCACATTGCTATTCTGAAAATTCTTTTTACTTTTTCAAAATGTTGATATAAAGTATATATTATTTCTATTAAAAAAAGTATTTATTAATTTTTTTTGTTCGTAAAAGTTAATAAGATTACATCCATACTCATTATTAGAAGGCATAATGACTTTTTTCGTAAAATTGAAAACCTAAATAAATCATTATAGTTTAGGGAAAATGGAGTCCCACCATACAACTAGATGTGTTCATGGACCGGGTGGCCTGGCCCTGCCCGACGGCCCGCCCGAAATATGAGAGAGTTCGAGTAAAAATATAAGCTCAAAATATGGGCTTGGACAAAAAAACTAGGCCCGTTTGGAAAACTGGCTGGGCTCGAGCACCACTTTTTTAGCCTGGGCCCAGCTCAACCCGAATATAATAAATATATATTTTATATTTTTTTAATTTTAAAATACTTTTTTATTTTTTTATTTTTAAAATAAATTTTTGGTGTTTATTAAAAAATAGACCGGGCCGAGCATAGGAATTTTTTTTCGGGCTGGGCTTGGATAAAATTTCAAACCCATATTTCGGGCCGGGCTGAGACCAGGCCTAGGACGCGGGCCAAATTTTTTTGAGCCCGACCTAAACCTGACCCAGCCTATGGACACCTCCACATACAACCGCAAGCTTTCAATGATATTTATTTTATAAATGTATTTGACAAATGTTATATATTTTGATACTAAAGATAACTTTGTAATTTTTTAATATTTAATTCAAATTTTAGAATTTATTTTGATAAAAAAAATCATAATTAGCTTATAACATTAGTAATTAACATTCATCAAATCAACCTTAAAATCTAAATCAATTCACATTCATTAGACTTTATTTAACAAATTAAACACAATTAAATAATTCAGAATCAACATTAAATTTATTCTATAAACAAAATCATGAATTATTCAAACCTAATAATATTTACAATTAATTTTCATCAAATTAATTTTAAAATCTAGATTAAACACTAAAAAACTACCACTATTATTTTTTAGTACCAAAATACAAATACTAGATTAAACCGAAAAATAACTCGTACCATAATTAAAAATGTCAAACTCAAGCATGGAATAATATATTAAACCGTATAAAAATTAAGGATTTTTATGGATAAAAGATTTAGGCTATGTGCTTATTTAACTATTTTGTTTAAACGTTTAAAGGCTTTTATTTTGTATATTAGCAGATAAAGATTGTAGATAAAACTTAAAAGGCAACTCAGAACACATTCATCTAGCAATAAATAAGATAAAACAAAAGGAACAGATTCTCTAATTTAATTTGTCAAATTCTACCACTCATAGAAATTCCAGTTGATAGATAGATAGATAGATAGATAAACAAAGTACCTAAGCATACTGTTTTAACCTAAAGGTTGAGCCATCGTAACAATTGTTAATAGCGGTCAAATGAAGACGGGCGACCTCCCATGCCCGGACGATCATAAGGGCCAGTCCTGTTCCGGTAGCTTCTTCCATCATTTCGCGCTGGCCCTCCCGCTCCATACCTATCATTACCTCTTGGAGCAACATCTCGATACCCTCTCTCTTTGCCAAAACCATTTTGAGGAAAACGATCAGAACCAGCATAACGATCACCAAATCGATCTCCAGTAGGTGGATACCTGCATTGTTTACAGAAGTAATAGAATTGAAGATATGATACAATGGATGAAGTTGAGCATGTGCAGAAAACCTAATACCTGTCACTAATATATCGATCACGGCTTCCATATCTATCATCTCTACTGTCAAAACGGTCTCTATCTCCATAGCGTCCACCATCATAACGGTCATCTATGTATCGATCACGATCTCTGAAGCGATCACCACGATCATCAGCCCCACCATATCTTGACCTTGAAGAGAACATGCCGCCACTCCCACCTCGGCCACCACCAGCTGAAGGGCAATCTCGGGCCCAGTGCCCAAAACGCCCACATTTGAAGCATTCATCCTGTGCTACAGGCCTGTCTCCACCTGCATAGCGACCCCTGCCACTTGATGAGTAACCTCCTCTATAACCGTGATCAAGATCTTCACCCATCTTGGGTTGAGCCTTATTCACTGAAATGGTGCGCTCCCCCAGCTCCCGTCCATGCATCTCCCTGATAGCTTCATCCATGGACCGGCGATCAGCAAATGTGATAAATCCAAATCCACGTGGACGCCCGGTATCTCTTTCCAACATGATCTACAACCATAGACAAAAAAATCTCATGCCAAAAACAAAGAAAATGTAAAGCAAGTACCGACTACTACTAAATATATTTATATAGCAAGCATTAGCATTTTATCATATAGAGGAAACAAATCAATAACACGCATCATTTGTAGACTTAAGTATAGAATAAAACATATATAAATTTCCCTGCAGAAAAGATTAAGTGTACGTGGTGAATTCATGCCATGCAGCTTGAGACATTTAATAAATTTGAAAAATATCACTCTAGACAATTGCCTCTGAACTACTGTGCCTCAATTAATGATATCACCAAATAGTTCAATTTTATTATAAAAAGAAAGATGTTGAAAGGAGCATGGCATTACAGGGAAAATCGTAAAATTCATAAAATATATCAACTTTCATCTATGGAAATGAAATAAAGGGACTTCAAAATCATGGTCTGCACAATTTGTACAAATAGTAAGGGAGAAAAAACAATGAAGCATAACTTACTTTCTCCTTGTTATAGTTGGTAATGCATTGATATGTTTGCAAAGATTCTTAAAACAGAACAGAAGATGCTGCAAAATTTCCCTTTTTCTCATCTGATAAAATAGAACTCTGACCTGAACTCATTTCCCATGTGATCCAACATTCGAGTTCATGCATAAGTTATTAGCTCCATATAGTCAAACAAATGGTTTTCTTTCTGTTTTTCTGTTTCTCTGTTCCTCTTTATAAACTTACATTACCCTCAGTAAGTGTTAACAAACAATAGAACACTACGGTTTCCACGTTGGGCTAAAATCAATCCTTGCCAAGCCAAAAGCATTTTCCATATCAATGGGTTTGTCTGCAAGCTATAAAAGACAAGCCTCACCACAAGTTTCTTCGAGTGGGGAATCATGCCCAGAACTAGCTGCTTCTAGGGATTGGCTAATTCAGTCAGCAGAAATGCCAAAAGAATCAATGATGCATGATCACACTACCAGAACTTATCAAAATCAAGAGAATAACTGCTCCAGTCACCATGAAGTTCAAAGAAATTCATATCCTGGTGAAGTTAGAAATTGTGGATATAATATATACTAAAATAATGTATTTCTCATGTCCATGTGCATCGGTTTAGTAGTTAAAAGCTGGTTCAGCTAACTGCCACAAGTAGTGAGTCCAATATCCTATAGTTTCAGCATTCTGGGTAAAAACAAGTGGATAACTTCGAACAGGCTCTCGTCGTAAAGCTGAGGGAGATAATACAGTCAATATAATGCTATGTGTATCAAAACATAGTGCTCCGAGTGCTCTATTATCTGCCGTACAGACGCAGTCCCAGTAAAAAGAACAACAATTTCAAGTTCCTAAGGATTTTCATCACAGACATGAGAAAAAGAACAACTTGGGGCTTGCTAAATTTTGGCTGAATGGTGATAGAAGCATGAAAGAATGACATTTGAACTTGATATACGAACACCCAAGGACCAAGTCTGCAAACTGATGCGACCTCACTTTCAGACTAGTTTAGAATATTAGATGACAGGAAAATTTACACAACTGCATCAATAGTCCAACGGAAAACAGGCACACAACTAATCTGGTACTGAACGTTTCTATTCAGAATCAATTGAGGTATTCAAAGAAAATCAAAAAAGAAATCTCGAAATAAGGCCAAAAACTGGATCTTCCACCATTGGCAAACCACATCAGCAGATACATTGCTGTCAATCCCATTCAAAACCATGTATCTCTGGCCTCAGGAAAGAAAAAAACATAATCACGCATGAGGATACAAAGCTGCTCCTTGCCATCATTTGGAACATAATGGCCTGGAAAACTGTACGCTAAAGTGTAGAGACAAATGTGGCACCACACAAGCACACTCCAAACAAAAGAGGTTATGAACGAGAGAATTGTACAGCAATGTAAAGCTCCACAAGGACTTGACAACTAAGAAAGGTCTAGAAATGCTTCCACATACCCTAGCAAAGCAAAAGACATCTTGACAAAACTCTGGTCCTCTTGGAAGGAAAAATGACACAAATCATTACTCATTTGTTGTCCATGAGAAAGAAAACAATGGTATTGCCATAAAACTTTCTGGCACTGACTTCACAAAAGCTTCCGTGTGATGCTTACCACAAACAGCCACTTAAGAAACAATCCATATTTCTTTAGACAGTCATTTCAGGCTCATCAAAAGTAAATTTCACAAATAATGCAAAAAAACTCATGGCTTGTGCCTTCATGCATGGACCCTTTAATCCAAGCAAAACTGTTTATCCACAACATAGTTTAAAATAATCAGTTTTAACTTCAGCTCCCTTCATTAATCATACCCCTTAAATAAATACTTTCTGCTTGAACATTATGTACAGAGATGACTTTGCACTTCAACTTGATGCAGTCACCCTGACCAAAAGCACTTCTTAAAAAACCCATCCACAGCATGTCAAAATATTTTTACAGCATTTCAACAAGAAAAGAAACAAGAAAAATTAATTTGATGAAGAAAAGAGAAACAAAAGCAAACTGAACAAATTATTTATAAGCCTAATATCATATATGCTTGTAAAACAAATTCTACTATTGATATATAAAAGCAGTCTCTGTTAGCAATGACGTTCTAAAATATAGATAAGAGACTAGTACCAGTGCATGCATAAAGAGCCATAGAGAATTTAACATGACAACCACCTTCCAGAAAAAGAACATTAAAATTACAAAATATTGTTGAATAATGTCAATAAGGTCTTAACATAAGGTTCCCTTATCAATAATTTGACCCAATCTTTTTTTTTCTTTAAATCCAGTGCTAGTGAACACATTCAAAACAAAGTAAATATAACCCAAAAAAAAAAAACACTTGCTTAAAGCATACAATATTCAACCAAGTTGAAGGCAAATCAACAACCCTTTTTCCCATTCACTAGCCTGTTTTTATTTAGTTAACTAAATAAGTATCTCTTTTGCTTTCTATGGCCTAAACATATATACTAGAAAAGAATAAAGAAAGCATAAATAATATTATAGTATATATAGTCAGATATATATTGGCAACCTAAAAACTCAATGTCAAGATCCACCACTGAACCGAACATAACATGAAAAGGGGAAAACCCAATAATAAAAAAACAGTTTATTATTTGAAGCACAAAAAAAAAAAGGGTAACCTGAGATTCAAGGATTTTGCCAAATGGACTAAACGCATGCTCAAGCTGTCGTTCAGTGACATCCCATGACAAACCTCCCACAAATATTCGATTCTCTTCTTTCCCCGCCATACTTTCACATATAATTTTCTTTCTTTCTTCTTCAAAAACCTGCAGATGAGAGAAAATAAAACCCAAAACAAGTTAAAAAGCTAAAATCTTTATATGTGTCCTGAGAAAATTCCTAACTTTTCCAGGAAAAGAAAAAAGAAGGGAAAAAAAATTAATTTTTGTTGTTTACCTCTTTTCTCTTGGCTCCGGGGCTGAGTGATTTTTTTTTTCTTTTTGGTATTTTTATGAGAGAGAAACCCTAGATAATTTCTAGAGACACGTGAAAAATTTTAAGCTGATCGGTTGTTGTACCTTGGGGAAAATGGGCCTTATGGTACAATACTTGTAAGCGAAAGATTGGGCCTTTATATTCTGGATTGGCCTATTAATAATTGAAAGAAAATTTTGCCACATAAAAAAAAATTCATAACTTTTAATTATCTTTTAAATTTCTTAAATATCTACTAAAAATATGTTTTGAGAATAAATTTATTATTTTTTAAATTTTTAAAAATTAATTTTCATAATAATAAAATTAAATTTCTAGTGATACTAAAATGTATTTTTATTACTTCAATATCCCTTGAATATTTTTATTTTATTATTTTAATAGATTTTTAGTTAATCTTTCTATTTGTCACTTTCAGTCTTTCTTCTTATTTTAATAAATATATATGTTCATAGAAAATAAAGAAATATCGTTGTGGAACCAAAATTACAATCCTAATTTTCAATTTTAGTTTTAACTCGATCAGTATGGACATTGTTGTCAATGCAGGAGAACATGAGTTTGAGTGCGTTGAAACAAATTGTTTTCAGGTTGAAGAAGAATTATGAATAATTCTAGGTATTATCCCAAAAAGATCAAATATGACCGAAAAATTAAAAGTCGAAGCATTGATTTGGTTATATTGGATTAAATTGTAAAAATATATTTTTAAATTTATTTGATAATTTCTGCAATATTTAAATTATTATAACATTTAACCTCTTCAATTTTATATTAAAATTCACACCAAAATTTTTATTAATTATTTATTGCATTTATCTCCTATTTAATATATAATCTTCTTTAATTGAACAAGCCGATACAACCAACCGGATCGGACGACGGTTTATATCGGTTGCGTCATCGGTTTGACCTTCACTCCCAATTTTTATCCTTGTGTAAAAGGAATGCCTTTCATTGAGAAAGAAATGATAATAAATGGCATTAAAATTATAATACAATTTCACATTTTATAATGTAAAATAATTACATCGTGAGATACATAACCTACAAATAAACTGTACAGGAATTTGAGCATTGTATCAATCAATGATTCATATGATTGAAATCATGTTATTCAGGCAGGAAGGGAAGCCTAGTAACACTTGTTCCTCCACAGCTATCAGTTAGGGGCTTTGAGCCGGTTTCGTTTCGTAAATTTGATGTAGTTTTCTGGGATTTTGATGATACCTTTTTGTTCAATCTATGAGGAAGAATTTGCAACCTTGGGTTAAGCTCAGTACCTGAG
Source organism: Gossypium hirsutum (assembly GCF_007990345.1). Classification (NCBI taxonomy): domain Eukaryota; kingdom Viridiplantae; phylum Streptophyta; class Magnoliopsida; order Malvales; family Malvaceae; genus Gossypium; species Gossypium hirsutum. The sequence goes on from NC_053446.1 coordinate 60,312,217, forward strand.
TTCTCTGCATCCAACTGATAGCTTTTGACAAGCTCAAGTTGACGGGCAATTATTTCGGAACATCTCGGGAGAAGCTCCACTGGTTCACCACCGGGAATGACGATATACTCGATCGCCAGACGAACCTCCTACAAGAAAACAAAGAGAGCTGTCGGTTAACAAGAGCTTTGTTACTTGTGGATCGCAGTTCGTTCAATGATGTTTGAGCAGAAATGATTTGATTAAACATGATAAGAGCAGCGTTTAATTATATTCTGGAATTAGGAAGTTGCAACAGTACTATTTAGCCTAGAAGTAAAGCTTATTGTTGATGTTCTTCGATGATAAGTTGAATAAGCTGTTTCTGAGCAGTCAGGTCGAGGTTAGGGTTCTTGAGAAAACAGAGATGCAGAGGTCACTGGAGGTTTCTTTACCGGGCATGCTACGGTTCATATAAGCTTAAGAGAACAGCTATTGAGCAGAACTGGCAAAACTCAAGTGGGTTTCAGTTCCTCTGTTTCCTCACCCGAGAACTTAGTAGCTTATTCAGCTGGTCATCTAAGAACATCAACACTTAATCAATGGTAACCGCAAGCATTGCTTCTGAGCTGTAATATTTATTCACCTTCACCAACAAGATTTCAAGAATAACTGAAGAATTTCAGAACTGTTACGAGTAAAGAGAACAAGGGAAAGATTTAGCACCTCTAAGGCATCGATCTCTTCTAATGTAGGTTTTCGTTTTGGTGCATCATCTTCGATCTCAATATCAGAAGAATCTCTGTCTAGAAGCCTTGACCTTGAGGCATATGATTCCCTTTCGAGAATCATGCGCACTGCTTTGACCATTTGTGCCATGGTATTTGACTGCAATCGAAGAAAACAAAATTTTATATTGATTAAGCCATTTTATATAGCACCAGTACTAACGAAAGAAGTTGGTTTTGTCAGCACAATTTTTTTGTGAAAATAGATACGAAGATACCTTAATAACAAACATTGGCAACTTGTGAAACTTTGCTACCCCACGAATCCACGGATTCTGCTTTATTTCAGATGCAGATGCTAATATTGCATCAGCCATCCCAATGTCATCGGTGACGTCTATTTCATCTTCAAGTCCCATTACTGTTGCTACTTGTAAGAGATCAGCTTCTAGGATCTAAAGGATACATCCAACCAACAAAAATTATATTAGCAATGCCATGCACGAAGAAACTGGTAGCCTCAGGGGCATTGCAAGCAGGGCACCACATTCACTAAGCTTATTAAATGCACCCACAATAATCTATTAAATATCGTCCAATAATAATATGAATCATGTTCCTTTTCGGGGAAAAGTTCTAAAACAATATCTTAGTCTTGAAATCCGACCTGCTTTTTCTCAGCATCGCCTCAAATTATTATATGAATGGAAACATAATGAAATAAAGGTGATGGAAATGAAATTTGTGTGCTTCACCTTGTAAGTATAAACAAATATTGGTAAGGTCCTTTTGCTTGCAGATCCAGTAAACCTCTGTTTCCTTTTAGGTTTAGGAAGATAATCTTCATCTTCATCACTAAAATCAACTTCAGCAAATTTTTCTTCATTAAAAAGCAAGTCAGATTGTTCATCTTCCTCGCCGTAATCAACTTCAGCACCTTTTTCATCATTAACAAGCATGTCAGGTTCTTCAAGATGATCAATTTTATGCACTACAGTAGACTTGAGAGGAACATTAGCTTCAGGCTCCATCTGGCGGATTTCAAATAAAGGAGATTTCCCTGCCAACCAGAAATGTTTCTACTTAAACATCTTATTAACAGAACACTTCAAATCATACGCAAGTATGTAGATTCCAAAAGAAGGTTTCTAAATAAATATGTAATGTATATAATCTACCAGCCAGTATAGCATCCACCGTTGCATCAAGTCTATGATGAACACGACATTCAGTCCTAGATATCATCTCAACAGCACATGTAAAAGTCGATGGGCCCTTCCTTTCGAGAATAGTCTTTTGCACTTTTCTTTTCCTTGCTTCCTCATCACCAAGAGTTACACTCTGTTTTCAAACGAAAGAATGACTTGTAATCCCATGTAAATCCTTCCCTAAAATTGGCATAGCTTGGTAAAATTTATCTATATATAAATAAATTGTACTTGAAACTTTTTACTTGTTCCATAAATTTCATAACAACATGAAATCAAACGAACAGACTCAGACAACAACAGTGTAAGTAACCTAAGTGGTATATCCAAATGAAAAAATCCACTTCAAGTGTATTGAACCCATACAAGAGATATGAAGTAAGATAAAAGAAGCTGCTTCGCACCTCGATGCCACCAACAAGGATCTGTAGAGAAGGGTTCTTGATTATGTTGTCAATGGTCATTCCATGGGCCGTGCCAACCAGCTGAACTCCTCGTTGAGCAATAGTGCTGGCAGCTAATGCTTCGAGCTCTGTACCAATCTCATCGATTATGATGGTTTCTGGCATATGGTTCTCAACTGCCTCAATCATAACCTGCAAGGTAATCGAACCCAAGACAATTTAGCAAACTGCAACCTCGAGAGTAAGTCCTTTGACATTTTGCAATGAGAAAAAAAAACACACATTATGCTGCATATTTACATTCGGAACTTGCATTCTCCTTGCACGCCCTATTCCTTCATGGGGGACATCTCCATCACCGCCAATCTCATTTGATGTATCTACAATAACAACACGTTTCATGTGTTCATCTGCCAACATTCTAGCTATTTCTCTGCAAAAAGAAAAAAAGATTGTCATATGCCAACTGTACCAAAAAAACTAATACAGTTTTATGTCAAATGCCTACACGGAGATATCTGAACAGATTGAACCCAATAAAGTTCTTTCAAGAAATTTCAGTAAACTCAAATAGTCAGTCAGTGAAATTGGTGTGAGATCAGGCAACATTAAGATTATAAAAGGTATCAAAAGAGGGGTTATCTAATCTAAACAAATTACAACACGAAGCACATAATTAAAACTAATCTTCTTTTTAAAAGCTGAAGAGAAAATCACACAGTAATTATTTGAAGTAAAAGGACATTGAGCAACAACATAGACATCATTCAAACTTCAAATCAGTACAGTGATTTGTAAACAGTACGCAGGTAAGTACCTGATTAAGGTTGTTTTACCAACTCCTGGAGGACCTATGACGAGGATGGAACCTCCTCCTTCGATCAAGTCACGGATAATCTCAGCACTTCCAGACACAGCTCGACCCACACGGCAAGTGAGGCCAATAATTTGCAATTTACGGTTTCTAATAGCACTAATTCGATGTAAAGATCTATTAATACCCGAACGGTTGTCATCTGAAAAGTCACCAACCTAGAGCAAAAACAGTAATTTCAGTTCACTTAATATTTGCCAAAAACAAGCAAATTCATTCCAGAAAGAACTCATCCACCCACAAAAATCTCATTTTCAACAATTAAAGATACAATTAATATTAAAATATAAATCATTATCATCATACAACAGACATTGTACTCATCATATAAAAAAAAAGTGATTAGATTTATACCTGTTAATAGCATTATATTAGCTTTCTATTAAAGTTCATTTTATCACCATAAAAAAGAAAACACTTTTAGCAATATAATATTAGAAAAACCCTAAACTCCATAATAATGATCACTGGGGCTCCGGTCAATACTATACTACTATAAAGTTCTGACGAAAAGGCATCACTTAAAGTCAAAATTTTTACCAAAATATTATCTTTGTAACTTTGTTAAACATAAAACAAAAATTCATACCCAAAGCTTAATCTAATTGGTTGACCAATCATCCTTAAAAACCTATAGAAAAAAAATTCAACGTGATCATTAGTAATTCACTTAAAATTACCTTTGATGTTGCATGCTTTAAATCTTCATGCTTAACAGGTTGTTCCGAAATAACCCAATCCCCCGAAGGAAACCTAGCGAGAGGTTCCCTCCCCAAATCCATAACCACCTCAATCAACTCCCCAATCTCTTCATGCCCGTTAAGCTCACTCCTCATCCTCGACGGCAACATCTCGAGGAACAAATCGAGCTCCGTACATGACTCCACCCGGGAAGTCGAAGCTGGGTTCGGGCAATCCAACGACGATCCATTGGAGGACGTAGTTCGATCGGAGGGTTTACGGATCTGAGGGGTTCGGAGAACAGAGGGTTGAGATTGCTTCAAAGGCGGCATATATGGTCTTTGATGAGCTCCGCCGCGCGCGGACGTGATGAAGTGGGAATGCCTCTGACGGTAGCGCCATGAAGCGGCGTTGTTGGTGATGTCAATAAGAACAAATCTCGAATTCAAAGCTCTCATTTCCCTTTACGATGAATTTTATTTTCTCTCTGTGTTTGGTCTTGGTTTTGTAGGAAGGGGAAAGGAAAGGAAAGAAGATATGAGAAGCAAGGAGAAAGAAGAAGATTCGAAGGGATCTCCTCTGGGATTGGAGAGAAAGTGGGACCCCAACAGAGGAAAGGCAGGCATTAGCGACCATGGAAGTTATGGAGGTTGATTGAGAGGACACGTGGTGGATTTTTTGGATTTTTTGGATTACATTGTAAAAGAGTATAAAACATGGATGACTGACTGTAAAATTTAAGTGATGGTTACATTTAACTATATCAAGGAAGGCAAAGGATGCAAGGAGGAAGATGAAGTGCAAAGAAGATCAGAGACGGCATCGTTCAGTTGTCGGCCCTACAAATTAGTGGGTCATAAATAGTGTGAACGTCGAACAGCCATTCCAAGACGGCGATTCAGACCAAAATGACGGAAGTGAGGATCATGTAAAGCAAAGTGACGATCTTTCTTCACCATAATGCCTTATTGGTGAAGAAAAAGTTTGGGTTGGGATGATCTACAAGAGGACATGGTCAACACGCAATAAAAAAAGGAATAATAAGTTGTTTTAACTACACCAACCTGAAAAGTCTTTGGGATGAGTACGGAGCCATCACACTCACAAATCTCTGGATGCAAATTGAGGAGTAACCCAGGTTTGAAGAACCCACACCATCGCCAAACTTATACTTGAACCTGCTCAACAAGTAGCTGAATTTGAAATTAAATATTGTCAATTTAATTTCACATTCAATTGATTAGATTTCTAGCATGGACTGCATGGTATTGTTTATTGCCACTCTTGAATAATTAATTGGGTTATACTTTCAAAACCAATAAACTAATTTAGTCAATGATTTCAACTTTTTCAAATAAGGTTGCTCATTCAGGGCCTGGTGCTTAATTTTACTATAAAATAAAATTTACTTCACCTTAGATAAAAATTGGAAATTTAGACTTCCTTGTCTCATTTCATGTTAGAACAATTTTTTTTTGTAGCAATTAAAATTTTGTTTAAATTTTGGTGGATACTTATATTATCTTTATCCTTTATCTTTTAAGCTTACCAGAACATTGTTGGTGATCACTTGAAAAGACCTATAAATAGGTTGTTTGTATTGCATTGTTGATGGATACTTTTTTAGGCATTATTTGGAGAGGTTTTCTATTGCATTGTGAGGTATTTAGGAGATCCATTTGTAATAATTGGGGTTGGAGTTGGGGCTACAATTATATTTTTGTGTAATGATAGATTAGACTTAAGCCAATAAGTGATTCAGATGATTATTGAATAAAACCTTTCACTAAACGGGGCTCCACAAAGTAGAATCAGTAAATCAAAATTGCGTTAACAAATATTACATGTTAATTATCTCCTTACTTTGCTCCTTGCTATACTTTGCATTTATTTTGTTCCTTTAATTCTATTCCAATCTTTGTTAAAACGAAATCATTGTACAACCAACCAAGTTATATGTTTGAACAATAGTTGAAACAAAGTGCAACCGAATGCTTTTTCAATTACAATTTAAAAAACTTATGGTAAAAAATTGTTTGTAACCTTCTTTTGTGCCTTTTTTTTTTATTTTTAATCTCCCTTCTTCAAAATTTTTATTTTTAATTTTATCTTCCTTCTACAAAATTTTACCTTTTTTTTCTTTTTCTATTCCCCTTCAAACCTGTCCTTTTTATAATGGCTCTTAATTAAAATACAATAAATAATAAAAATATAATATTTGAAACTAATAATAATCATAATACATGTATAATATTTACGAAATTTATTGATAATAGATATCAACAAAGAAGAAGATAAAGAGGAGAATGTGATAGTATATAGGAGGTCGATTCACCTAATAAGATGGAGAGCCAAAAAAGTACAAGGAGATAGAAAATGGGGTAGTATGCTGAAAAAGACCGAGGTTGAGGACTAGTAAGAGGGTTTAAAGTCTAATCCTTTATTCATTGCTCTTTAGAGTATTTATAGGAGAAGGGTCTCCCACCTAATAATGCCACAATTCTGAGCATGTGGTTGACCAAGTGGCAAGGTAGAAAGTGATCATCACGCAATAAGATGGTTGTCATCAAGCAAGACATTGCTTTGACATTTTCCTTATTGAGGTAATAAGGTAGTTATAATTTAGTGGTCTCACTTGGAGATAAGAGCATTCCTACCAAGAGCAGGTGGTCTGGGTGGCGAGGTAGAAGGTGGTCTATCCGAGTGCCACACCTAGAGATTGATCAAGCCGCAGACAAAGGGGTGAAAAGGAATGTGGATCCCAGATTCAAGTAAGTACAATGGGGCCCGGAGACTCCGCTAAGGGGATGAAACCCTTCCAGTATACTAAACTTATATTTGTGGTGCCTCGTGACAAGCCTCTTTCACATCAACAACCTTCCCATCCCCATCTCAGTGGTGCACTCATAGGAAGCACTGACCATAGGCTCGTTTTCTTCTGACTAAGCTCATCGATCTCCGACTACCCTTCTAGGAAGTTCGATAATAGGTTTATAGCTTGTTTCAACCATAAATGTCAAAACGACGAAGAGAAAGATAAGAAAAGGCAAGAAAATGAGGGTTACCCTGGAAATCCTAAGTGAAAAACCCCAAACCAAGGAAAACAACAAGCAAGAGAGTAAGAAACCCAAAAACAGAAGCACTTGAGGACCACCTACACAACAGTAGAAAACTAGAAAGAAAAATTCGAAAACCAACAGCGACAAAAATGATTACAAGGTCGAAGAAGAAGATAATATATAGGATTCTCTCAAGACGGTGCATTTCATCATTTGTACTCCTCAATAAGTCACAGCTAATGAAACCCGGACACTGTTGGATGAAGAGTTGCTATTCATCATTACTCTGACTCGCCATGCATAATTGTTTAGCTTTGCATTAAATGCAAATATTTTGAAAGCTTCAAGGCAATCCTTCATCTCCAAACACGTACTTAGTACACATAATGAGCAACTTTTAGTCTTCCAAATCAGTCATTATCATACCACCTACTATTTTACCCCTCACAAAGATTACAGATCGTCTCAAGGTAGGCTATTTTATAACCTACCTTTCAATGGGGGAGACAATTGTTAAATCCATGCTCAGCTTGGATACATGGCATCACTAGAAGCTACTTGAGAAGAACTTGTGGACAACCCTCCACCTCCTACCACCTGACTAGCCATAGTGTGAGTAGCCACTTGGATAGACTACCTGCTCTTAGCAAGAACACTATTATCTTCAAGTGGGGCCATAAAGGGACTACTGAAGCATAATTATCTCGTACTATCACAGGAAGAAGAATATCAAAGCAATGTTAAACTTAACGACATTGTCACCTAGTTGACCACATGTTCACCATATCCTAGAATTGTCGACAACGTGACATTATTAGGTGGGAGACCCTTGTCCTATGAATACCCTAAAGAATGATGAACTAAGGATCAAACTTAGACCCTCTTACTACTCCTCACCCTCAATCTTCTTCAACGTACTAACCCTTTTTCCATCTCCTTATACTTTTCTGATTTTTCACCTGATTAGACGAATCGCCTCCTATGCCTCACCACCTTCTCCTTATTATCTCCTCCCTTGCTGATACCTAGTTCAACAAAATTAAAATGAAAAATAATTTAAATTGTAAGTAAAGGGAAATTTAAATAGGTAAAATACATTATTAAGAATATTAAATGCACTCAAATTATTTATTATAGCATTGTCATTTTTCTTGAGTTGGTATTACTTAACTTGTGATATAAACTCCATCGACAACATTATCAATAAGATTATGGCATACCCACGATGTGGGTGAAAATAATTATATAATATATTTATTAAATTGAAAAAAAGATTAAATTGTGAGTAAATTAAAATTTAAATGCGTAAATCATCGAATTAAGAATATTAAATGCACTACAATTGTTTATCATAATATTATTATCAAAATAAAGCTTTGGTTGAGTGGTAAATTTAAGATTTTTTTAATGCAATTGGCATGAGTTCAAAGCTCATCATATGCATTTTCTTCCTTAAAATAAAAATACTAAAATACCCTTGAATAATATAACTTATTTTAATTACGAAAAGACATTTTCGAAATTTTCCTAACCGAGTTAGTGTCCAGTTGACTCATGACACCAACTCAGTCATAGAGTTAAATAATAGTATAAATTAATAAATAATAATTAAATATAACATAGATGATAAATAAATAAATAAATAATAAAATTAACAATACGAAAAATAATAATAAAATAATAAAATTCAAACTCAATCCAAACTTGATCCAAATTTAATCCCAACAAAATATGATTATAACATCAATCAAGACCAAAAGATAAAACCACCCCAAGCGATATCATGTTGTCGAACAGAACTCCATCGAGTGTTGAATCCCAAGCTTGTGGATGCTTCAACCTCGTAAGCATTGCTATGTGACCGTAAGAGATTTTAATGCACCTGCATGTGTTTACAACTTTTTTTTTCCTTTTCAGCAACAAGAATGCTTGATTTTATTGATTATGATTAGGTTTAGTTGATTTTATTGCTTAAGTTTAGGTTTTTAGATGTATTTTTAACTGATATTATTGTATTTTACAGTTTGGTAAAAGAAAAAACTTGTTCATTTCTTTGCAGGCAACTTTACAATTTTACAGTTTGGTATCTTGTTAGCACCTAGCATTCAGCAAAGACTTAAAAAGGACCAGAATAGAAAAAAGGATGTGCTGTACATTGAGTTAGGAAGAAATTCTAGGCTTCTGAGCATGATTTTCAAGTGATCTAAATCTACTATTCCCATCCCATTAACAATTTTCTAACACCCTCTTCGATCATATTCCTCGAAACATGATGACTATCTCCTTCGTCGAGTAGGATCCTATATACTTCCCATTCTCGATCACATATCATGTGTCTCCCTATCTCGACCTGACAAAAGTTTATGTAGAAACCGAATTGCAGTTAGAAATTGGAGGACAACAATCAGTTTTACGAGCGTTATGACAAACGATAATAATGGATAATGTAGGTAATACCGAAAAGATCTGGATGTTGAGATTCTTGAGAGCAAGGGTTATGTCGTGAAAAACAAGAGGCCGGCCTCTGCCAGACAACTCAACAGGGTTTGCTACTAGTAGCTCAGTATCAGGTCCCCTGCTTACCACGGCTACTCTAAGAGGACGAAAAAGCTCCATTCTTAGACGAGAGCACAGCGCATTTTGCTTATTGCGGTCTATGATTTTCTTGCCATCGGCTTGCACTATGAACAAGTCCAACTCACAGCCACCTCTTCGGTTTGCAAAGAATCGTCCGTACGAAACCTGATACAAAATGTTAATTTTATAAGGAGCATATATAGGAAATTGAGCAATCAAGAAGAGAAGCCAAGCTGCATAGTTTTGCAACCTTTTACAGTTATGAAACAACTCTTTATGGACATTCAAGACTTCCTGAAGGTACTTCCAAGCAATTTTAAAGCATCAAAATTGATAGTTTTTTTCTTTAGATTTACCCATTGCAAGCAAATTCAATGAAATGCTGGAGCCCGACACATATTTTGACATATCTATGAGGATATGACCTCCAAAAACCCTCCAAATACAAGGGCGGAAAAACATACTTGTCCCAAGACACATACCGTATCCAACACTAACATCCAAGCCTGAGTAACATAAATTCAAAGTACCGCATAAATGGGATCACAAACACCAACATAGAGAACCGTTTCGAATACATAAGTTAGCAGTTCACTATATGTACCTGGATATTGTAGTCCTTTAGGGTTCTCATGCTATCATATATTAGACCTTTGTGATCCTGGCAGAGGATTTGAATAAGTGTGTGGGAGGGGCTAAGGGAGTTGTCAACTGTCACTGATATTGGGTCAGAAGCAAGTAATCCACCTGGATGTCGTGCAGGCAGCTCTAAACTGAACATGTCTTCAGTGATTGCAGAAGGAAGAAACGATGTTCCTTGTGAACATGCAGTTATTTCCTCGCCAGCTGATTCAATCTCACAACTTTCCAATATATCACCTAGTGCAGTTATGAAGTGAAGAATTGTTTCACCTTGCCGTTCTTTTGTATGAAGTAGTTCCCTAAAATTATCAAAAGGGGGAGAAGAACCAAGTTACAAAAATGTCATACACATACATGCCTGCCAACAAACATACAATACATGCATACATCTACATATATATATATATATCAGAAACGATAAATACATGGACTGCCCCTAAGAAGTTGACGTAATGGTACAAAACTCTGTACATATCTTCTCTTCTTTCCTAATATTAAAACACACTTTCTCTCCATCACAAAGTGCCATGCAAAGAGGTTATATATCTCTTCCAATGCCATAAACTAATTCCTCTCTCAATGTCAGATTAATTACAGAAAAGCTTTATTTAAAAAGTTCTAGTTCGGACGTTTAATGTACTAATAAATAATCAAACTTCACATTTTTTACACTTGGAAAAATCATCAATTTAAGGTTCATAGATGATGAAATGTGAGAAGTTCTATTAAATTTAATAAAAAAGGTCAAGTACAACTTAGGAAAATAGTGATAACTGATATGAGAACCTCATAATAGATATAATGAAGAGGCAAAACCATATATGGTGCCTTGATGTGTCTCTTATTAGATAACCATCACCAAACAAATTCCGTACACTCCACTTTGGAGTTTATAGAAGTAGAACATTAACATTAACATTAACATTAACATTAACATCCTTCCCCTATTTCACACTTAAAGTACATGCCACTAATCAGATCTACTTTATCCCCCACTGGCGCTGGTTATGGAGAAACCACCATGAAAAATTCATACCCTTAAGAATCTGAATACCCAATACAAAATTAAATAGGCCTAAAAGAACCAAGCAACTGTGCATAGATGAAAATCGGAAAAGATCACTATGAATTTCAAGTTAAAGAAGTTCTCAACACTAGCAAACCTGGTATCAGTGATGAAAAAGAGGTCCATCACTTTTCCATCTGGAGTAGTGGATACCTTCACTCTCTTTATTGTAAGCTCCAGGTCAAAAAGGACCAGAGTTATGTCTATAAAAACAATATGGGAAATTTTATATCAACCAAAAGATATGGACATACAAATTTAACATAAACATAAAATTGCTCTTAATGAATATCAATGATCAACAACTACACTCAGTTACGGAGCAGTAACTGTAAGCAATTAAAAGAGGAAAAGTGATTTTCAAATTCAACAGTACTTGTACTTTAAGAAAGATTCTCATTTCTATTCACAAGACAATTTCTAAATTCCATTCATTTTCCCATGCATTTTGGCTTCTCTAACATCTCAAAGAATAGTAAAAGTTAACATTACAATCTTAATCCAAAAGCAAGAAAAAACCAAAAATAATAGAAAAAGAAAACAAATTCCTTCTCGTTATAATATTTCCAGTTAATAAACAAATACCGAACTTATCCGATTCAATTTAATCAAATAACTTTTCTTAGTTTCAGCATAAATGAAATCATGCAACAAAAGAGGTGGCTCACAAGATCACACTTTCGAAGTTTAAGCAATGAGGCAAAACAAAATCCAATGCCTGAAATACCTCAAAAAACAAATAAGAGATGGCTAACCACTTGCTAAACCTAACATTGAATTTTTTTTCCATTATCAAAGACTTAAAAGAAAAGAAAGATTACCATGTAACAGTCCTTTCCTAACACAAGAACACCAAAACTTCAGAAGATATACATCCAGTTGCTTTGGTTGCTGATTTACAGGCCTGTAATAGTCTATCCCGGATGTCGAAAAATACGAAGGACAAACTTCCAATAGCCTTTTCTCAAGCAAATCCCACCTTGTGTTTGTTTTCCCATCCACCCAAAGCACTATGTAGCACCATTTTCCATCTGTTGAGAAATCTTATCCACAAAAAAGGAAAAACAAATTCAGTACTTGACTTACACCTCCAAATTCTTTGTAGCATCAACACAAACAAAATCTAAAAGTTAAAAAAGGATGAGGATAATAACAGACTCAAAAGTACATATCATAAAGAACTATGATCAAGCAAGTATTTTTTGCTTGCTATACATAAATTAAAGATTAAAAAATTATTAAAACAAGACAAGCAGTAACCAATTTGATTCATTGTTCATATCCCCAAAAAAAGTTGCCAAGAAAACCCCAAGGATTGATATTCAATCAGCTAAATAACATCCCATTAAAATAAAAAGATAAGATAAAAAAAGCTAAGAAAATCACAATGACCCATCATTTATAATGTTAACACAACTCCAAAAAAAAAAAAAACACCCAAAGAAATGTTAATAGAAATGGTGAGTGGAAAAAGCTTACCTCCTCTAGCAATGCTTAACCCAAAGTGCAAAACAATCCTACACAAATCACAGCCTAATCCAGTCTTATCAGGGCAATTCACCGATATCACAGTGGGATCCCCTGCTTTCTCTGCTGGACTTATCACTACAACATCTTCCCTCAAAATTCCCATATTTTTCCCTTTCCCTTTCTCTTCACTCTGTTCTTTTGCCCTGTTTTTTGCTTCAAAAGACTGGGCTTTCCCGCCCTCTTTGTCTCTCTTTTGCTTCCTTATTTATTTTGTTGTTCAATTTTGAAGCAAATGGATTGAAGTTTCCGTCAATAGCAGTGAGAGAAACAAAACACAAGACATAACTGAGAATAAAAAATTCAAAAAGGAAATTTATTATTATTATTTTCTCTTCCTCTGTTTCTCAGTTTCTTTCCATGTGATCTTCAATTTCTCGCCCAATTTCAGAGGTAATATTTATTAAAGAAGGCTTAATGAGAAATTTGGTGACTAAAATTTACATATTTTGTCAAAATGGTCCTAATTGTATTTTTTAGCAAATGTAAAAAAAGATTTCAAAATGAATGCATATTGTTGTTTACAGATAAGTTTTAATTTTGAAACTTTTTTTAGATAATTACTTTTATTTTCTTTAAATTAAGATTTATTTTTTAACTTCATGAATTATTTATTTTATTATTTTCCACATGTAATTATTTTATTAGGTTATCTAAGTAATAAATTATATCTCATTAAAAATATTTCAAGTATGAAATTCCACATCATCCCATTAACTTTTTTAACTGTACTTTCACCAAATCTGTTAAGAAAAAAGCAATTTGAAAAAAAGAATAAAGGTTGATGACAAAAAAAGTTCAAAAATATATTAGCAATTAATTAATTTTTTTGAAATTGAAATTTTAAAAAATTATGTTTTAAAATTAAAAATTATAAATATTTTTTAAAAAATAATTATTTGACAAAAAATGCAAACAAGGATGAAGTCAAAAAAAAAATTTGAGGGGCGGAATTAAATTTTATATTTTTACGATAATAAAAATATAATTTTACCATTTTAATAGTATGTATATTTATTATTTTTTAAAGATTAAATAAATTTTTTGTCGTTTTGAGAAGGTCAAAGTGTAATTTAACCATTATTAATTTAAAGTTTTATAAATTATAAAGAGGCCTAATTGAAAAAAAAATTATTTTACGGGAGTCGAAGCCCTTACCAATCCTTGAATCCGCTACAGAATGCAAGCTCAATAGCTAAAAGAGGTGAAACTTAAATAAAAAATTAAAATGATTTTTTTTATAAAGTTGGAGGTTGAAAATAAGCTATTATACCTTAAAGTATTAACTACAAAATTTATGTAGTTTGGATGGTAGTTTAGAACGTTGAAAATCTTCGTAAAACAATTCTCATCGTTAATTATGATATTTAGTCATAATTACATAATTGGTTATTTTGAAAAGTTTTCTTCAATTTCCATGTGATTTGATAATTATTTATAATTTTTATTATAATGTTTAATTTATTCATATATTAATAGAATTTTTTTTCAACATTTACGCGTCATAATAATATAGTATTGATGATAAAAATAACATAAGTCCAAAAGAAGAAACAATGAAATAATAATTTATTGATTTGATGGTAACATTATATTTATACAATTATTATTAATTTAGTCCAATTTTAGTAAATTTTATTTATACCTTCATTAATGAGACAAATAGCACAAATAAAAAAGAATGAAGAAAAATCACTTTATCAAAAGGAAAGAAAAGAAGTATACACAAACTTTTTTTAAAAAGTTGTCCTTATGGGTTAATTTATTATCTAATACTTGAATTTAGTTTTAATATTTTATTTGGTACTTAGATTTTTGTGTCAAAATGATATCTAAGTTTGGCTTCAATGTTCAATTTAGTACATAATTTTTTTCAATTTCATGTTTGAGTTTTTTTTTTGTCTCAATTAAGTACTCCAGTTTTTTAGTGTCCCAAATTAAATACTTATATTTTTTTACTAGAGCACACGTGTCGAATATTCATTGGGCCACATGATGTCATTTGATTTGGGTACTAAATTCAAGCACCAAATTAAATATTAAAACAAAACTTGAGTGGTAAATTATATATTAAACCTTAATTAAGAAAGGTCAAAGGACAAAGCAATAGCACATCATTCTTTGCTTGTGGTTGTGATATCACTCTTAAGAAAGTGAGGTTTTTTAGCTTGGGTAGGTAGTTTGGTGAATGGTAGGTGAAAATCATTTATTTCCATTCGTTTTATATTTTTTAATATTAAAAAGAAATTGCATTTTCTTTATTTTAAATATCAACTACTACTACTTTGGTGATGCTTAATGCTCTTTGTTTTCTTTGTCCTTTCTCCATCTATTCAATTGGGTACCATAATTTGTGTTTAAATAGTTATATAATTTATTGTATAATCATATATCATGCTAAAAATTATTATAGATTGTTGTCGAGTGAGTTTTAACTCAATTGACATAGATATTGTTGTCAATACAAGAAGATGTGGGTTTAAGCACGATGAAGCATATAATCCTCTTATTTATCCATTGAGAATGGACATAAATAGTTCTAAACTTTTAATAAAAAAAATAAATATGATCAGAATTTATAATAAATTTCTTTTTATTAAAAAAAGTAATTATTATCTAAAATAAGTTAGTACCTCTTTTTCCACAATTCCTAACTTTTGCTTCTTCGTTTTCCAAATCTCCCACTTCGCTAAAGAGATTCCGTCTCCCACTTTAGGATAAATAAACAAACCTAAAAGAAGGATATGGATTTGCTTTTAATTGCACTTCCTTAGGTATTTGTTTAAGGTTGGTATTATTCATTTAAATTTGAAAATTTATTCAAAATTTGAAGGGCTTTGAATAAAATATCGGGTTTAAAAATAAGTTCAAGTAAAAAAATTAAACTTGTTTAAATATGGGTCGAGCTTAAATTCAAATATCCAAGATCCAATCTGATTTATTTTCTAAATTTATAATATATTATATTATATTATTTTTATATGTTATGTAATTAATAATATGTAATACTATAACGTAAACATGTTTATATATATAAGTTAAATAATTAAATATTAAATATAATGTAATATAAATATGGGATTAGAATAACTCGAATTTATCATCTATAATTTTTTTTTAAATTAAAATTGGATAATGGTGTCAACCTATCTTCGTATAAACAACTTTTTCATGTGCGTTGTTTAATTTTTTAAAAAAATTTGTAATATATATAAAATTTCCTACTAATATTGTAATAAAAAATATATTTTCTATGATTATATTTATTTATAAAATCAGATTTCGGAACATAACAATAATAACTTTATTTTTATTTAATAATTATTTTTAGAAAAATAAATTTTATAATTACTTAAATAATTTATTTGATTTTTGACTAAAAGGTGATTTTTAGAATAAATAAAAAATGTTAGGGTCTATTTTTGTAAAATTTTAATTTTGATGTTTTTATTTAAAAATCAACCCCTACATAATTTATTAATTAGATTAAGATTTGATTTTAATTATTATTATTTAAATTTTTGTTTTAATTTTATACTTAAATAATTTTTTTTGTTATTGATTTCTTCACCTACATAATTTTAATCAATAATAGCGATGTTATTTCTTGACCTAAAATTGATTATTTTAATTATTTTCAATTTATAAATAATATATCTGATTGAAATATTATTATTTAAAATTTTCAAATATTTAATAGTTATATAAAAGTAAAATTTGATCCACTAATAGGAGGGTAAACTATCAAAATAGTCACTTTTGTTTCCATCAGGTTACATTTTAGTCATTTATGTTTGAAATGTTACGTTTTAATCACTTACGTTATTGTGTTATAACATTATAGCCATTGAGCATTAATTGTTGTTAGCGGTGTAACAGTAAGCTGACGTGGCGCACTAAATCATCATTTCAAACAAAAATTTTAGGTTAAATTATATAATTGGTCCCTATATTTTTTTCGTTTTGAGTGATTTTTTTCTTTTACTTTAAAAGAGATGGAGAAGGAAGGAAAAAAGAGGGAGAAGCAAAAGAGAACGGAAAACAAAAGAAAAAAGGGAAAGTTAAAAGAACATAAAAGGAAAAAAATTGCTCAAAACAAAAAAATTATGGGGACAAATTGTATAATTTAACTTAAAATTTTTGTTTGAAATGATGATTGAACGGGTCACGTCAGCTTACCTTTACACCATTAATAACAATTAATGGCTCAGTAATTATAATATTACTACGTGTTAACGTAAGTGACTAAAATATAACCTAAGGGAAACAAAAGTGATTGGAAACAAAAGTGATTATTTTGATAGTTTACCCTTAATAGGATGTTATTTTTAATTGTTAAAATCTTATCAATATTGTTATAAAACCCGTGCATAATAGAGTGTGTAATTTAAGTATTTAAATTATAAATTATTGATATTATTTAAATAATATATTACAATTTAAAAATTATATTATATTTTTGAAATAATAAAAAAGAAAGTAAATAACATATTTGTTACGTATCACTAAATTAAACATCCATGTCACGTGAGACCCAATACCTTGTAATATATATAATTTCCTAAACTTTATACACAATAAATTTCCCAACTTGTTTTTTTTTTTTACTTTTAAACATTATATTCATAAAAAAAATTTATAAATTGCACTCACACACAAAATCTGTTTAAGATAAGATAGAAAAGGATTATATGAAACAGTGACACCATATCATCTATATCTATTTCCAATAGTTTAATTCCGAAAAAGATCAAACTCAAATGAAAATCTTGAAATTTTAAATAAAATTATTAATGTAACATTAAACTATTAAAAATATATGATATGTAGATCCCGTGAGGATGAGATTCAGGGGTAAGGGAATTATCCAAGTTTACATTCCAAGTCAGCTTTAATTTATTAGTGAGACAAACAACTTTCTAAATTAGCTTTTTGAATTAATTGTCAAAGAATTGTCCTTTTTCCTATTATCTTTTAAATTAGCAATTAGTAATTGCAGTTGAAGTCGTTTAAGTTTTGTTGTCAGGTAAAATATGATAATTGCAGTTGAAGGACTAGCTTTGAATAAATAGATGTAAGATAATACACATCTAATTTCGAATTTAATAAATTTTTATTCAAATTTTTAAAATTTTATTTGTAAAATTATTTCCAAGTTAATAGATTTTAATTTTTTTACCAAAGTAAGTAATATTTAATTTAAAAATAATAAGCATTGTTCAAATAAAATAAAAGTCGATATTTTGAAGATTGATATATGTCAAATCAATCAATTGAATCCACCTCAACATGTCGAGTAATTTTATGTGACTATTCCTTTTTCTATATAAAGTATTATTATTAGGATAAATTTCAAAGAAGAACAACGTGACCAATATTATTAGCATTATAAAGTAGCTTCTTTTATGGATGTGTCATTCTAAATTTTCCACGTTGAATTTCTTCTCAATCCAAATTATTCATTTCTCAAATTCCTTTTTAATGATAATAATCACTTGGATGCATAAATGGATTGACATTACATGAACATCAATAATTGCTAAAAGTTGATCATGGTATTTCTTTTTTGTTCAAAAATGAAAGATTTTTTTTCTTTTATTCATTTCAAAATCTATCATCAACACTACCTTCATTCACACGTAATTGGTTTTATTGGAAAAAATAGATATCACATATATAATAAGGGTAATTACATATTGTTATTTATTATATTAAAAGTGATATAATTTGGTTAAAGTTTATTGTCCTTGAATTATTAAATAAACTATCAGTCAAATATGTTCAGATACTCTAGTAACTAATTTCTAATTAATGACAAGCTGATTAGAAATTAAGGTTGATGTGGAAAAGTTATATATTAGAGTTATGGTCTCCAAATTACACACAAGATAACTTTTCTAATATCCCATCTTTAAAAAAGAGAGAGTCACATTCGCTGAATTTCTTGTGTGCTAATTTGGAAAATCAAAATCCAATGATCCGTAGATTTCAAAAAATCAATGAATTCAAGTATGCTCTACATCTAGTTTTATTCTTGATTTGTTCTTAATGATTTGACATGATAGATCCTAGTTTACAATTTTAAGTTTATATCAGATTTTGCTTTACGATTCTAACAGGTTTTAGAAAAGAAAAAAAAATTGGAAGAGTTTGTGATTATAAAAAGTCTCGAGGGTCTCTGTGTGCTAGTGATAGCATGAGGAAGTTTGATAGAGTTCTAGTGAGAAGGTGTCTTGGCCTTCGGCTAGGTAGTGAAAGAGGTTTATATATCTAGTAAATTTGACATGGAACTCCCTTCATGTGAACTTGAGAGTTATTTACTCGTAGGAAAGTTATTTGCTAGTCTATGTCTATAGTGTAGATATAATTAGATTTGATTTGGGGTTCGTCATTTTATCATTGAACTGTCTAATTAGATCTTAAATTTGATATGGAATCGTCTAAGTGAGTTTTGATATGGTTTAACAAATGATCATATATTGAACATATAAGAGACAAGTTTTGATAAAATGTGTGACTTTATCACCACGGTCATGCAATATCATGTGAGGTATAGCGAGGTAGTTCACTGGCTTTGAGATGGGCAAACTTCTTATTCCCCTGATCAACCTGATTGATTTGGCAAAATTGCCTCACGATATGACTATGTACAACAATATCAATATTTTAAGATTAAGGTAAACTATAAAAATAGTCATCTAATTATGTATTTGGTTCTATTTTAGTCACCAAATCATTAATTTTTTGGATTAAATTACTAAATTTACATATTCTATCAATTTAATCCTAAATCTAAAAAATTCAACAAATTTATCATTTAGTTCGAATTTTAAAAATTCAATATATTTTGCCCTTAACATTTACAAAATTTTTCAATTTAATTATAATTCTAAAAATTAAAAAAAGAAGACAAATATTTAATAAATCATTCTTTAAATATTTCTTAACGTGCCTAAAAATCCTACCGAACAATAAAAGCATTTAGCATCATTCGTATTATGCTTATTTTGAACTAATGTCACCTTTGTGTATTTGGTAAAAAATCAAGTTGGCTTAAATCCAACTAAGTGTGATATTTTAAATTAATATCATATTATTTAATTAAATTTCTTTTAAAAAGTAACAAAATTTTAAAGTATTACAAAAAATATATTGTAACACCTCTAGCCCTTATCTGTCGCCAAAAAGGGTTATGGAGCATTACCGGACTTTTCCGATCAAATACGAATATTTCATATCATTTAACATACATATTAGAAATTTATTAATATCAAAAATTCATCACAACCACTCATATTGTCCCTTATATGAGCCTTCGAGGCCCAAAATACACATTAGAAATGAATCTGGACTAAACCGGAAACTCAGGGAATTTTTTGCAAAATTTCAAAATTTTCCTTAGGTGCAGGGGACACACGCCCGTGTGGCTAGGCCGTGTGGGCATTCGATGTGAGGCACACGATCGTGTCCCAGCCCGTGTAACTCTCTGACTTGGGTCACACGACCAAGCCATACGTCCGTTTGCTAGGCCGTGTGAATATACTAATTTATGAAATTAAGGTGCAGGGGTCACACTGCCAAGCCACACACCCGTGTGCTAGGCCATGTGAAAATACCTGGACATTCTGTTTCTCAATTTTAAAGATGCAGGGGGCACACGGCCAGACCACACGCCCATGTACTAGACCGTGTGTCACACACGATTGAGACACACGCCCGTGTCTCTACTCGTGTGGACAAAAATAGGTCATTTTAAGGCCACATTCCTCACCCATTTTTTATTTTAACCTAAACACTTCAAATTTCATACTCATAAGCCATAACAAGACCTTCAATACAACCAATTCCTAGTTCTAAAAACGTCATATTATCTCATATATCATAGCATTTAAAAATTTACCATATTGATTAAAAACACATATTCACATACTTATGCTAAATATATCATACTTTCTCAATCATCAACATGCGTATAAACTGTCCATCATCTACCCATACCAAGCCTATATCAAGCATGATAAACTACCTACATATGTATATAAGTTGATTGTAAGAAAATAAACAAAATGTAATTCATGACATATACACAACCACCTTTGATCCAGCCTACACCAACCCTATACATGCCATATAAACCATAATGTACATTGCAAAAACTACCGGAACAAGTTGGATAGTGTGACTTGATGTGTTGATATGATCTCCCAATCTCACGATAATCTACAAGGACATTAAACAACGCAAGTAAGCTAACTGAAGCTTAGTAAGTGCAATTAGTTAAATAACTGAAGCTTAGTAAGTTCAATTAGTTAAACATAAATCTTACCGAACCTAATATAACAAATCAAATATGCAAATTATTCAATGTACATTTCCTACCAATCACAACCCAGTTGATGAATACACTTATTTCAAATAAATTTCAACATTAAATAACAAATCTTTCAATTTCAATTGTATAAGTCACTTACCAAATCTTACTAATTCGGAGAAAGGCTTACGGATAAGAGTACATCGTTTTCAAAAGTCTGAAGGCTAAACAGAAGCTCATAAGAGATAAACAGAAACCCATAAGGGTTGAACGGAAGCTCATAAGAGCTAAACGAAAACCCATAAGGGTTAAACAGAAGCTCAAAAGAGCTTAACGGAAACCCATAAGGGTTAAACAGAAGCTCAATAGAGCTAAACAAAAACTCATATGAGTTGAATAGAAGCTCATGAGAGCTAAATGGAAAGTAAACACGAAAGTTCACAAAAAATGCTGAACCTTAGTTTACTTGGGCAATTTTCCGTCAATTCCTCCTTGACTGTCTTGCGCCACACAATGATTATACTCAAATCCCGCGTTCCATTTAACTCAGATATTCACTTCAAATTTGTATCTTAACAATAATTCCATTTTCAAAAATATACAAAATACATAATACCCTTCATCAATTTAATAGAAATATTAAATTTTAACCATACAAGCTTACCTGGGTTAAATTGTAAGATTTGTAGAAGTTCAGGGACTATTCTACTAATTTCCCTTTTTCACGAGTATCTACTGGCTCTTGATCTAAAATATAAAATTACTCATTCATTAGCATATATTTCAGTTCCAATTCACTTCACAATTAATATCCCTCGATTTTTTGAATTTGCACAATTACCCCAACTTTAACAACTTTTGCAATTTAGTCCCTTATTAATTAGTCTATCAAATGAACTATTTTTTTTCTTAGTTGACAATTTATCTAAATATTCTAGGCTATCATACAGCCTTTGATAAACAGAAATTTAATATCAAACCCTAATATTTAGTCTTTTCACAATTTAGTCCTAAAATCAATATCTATCAAAATAACTTTATAAAATCATCATAAAATAAAATTAAAGCTCTAAATCCATGTTATTTCATAAAAAAATCCAGTATTCATGAATGGTAACTTTAAAAATTTCCAATAAAATCAAAAACTAATGAAATAACTAGTTGGACCTAATTGTAAAAGTCTTAAAAACACAGGAATTACAATAAAAAGACAATAATTAAACTTACATGAAGCTAAAATATGAAAAGAAGCATTAATAGCTCTTCAATGGTGTTTTTGGACAGAAAATTGGAGAAGAAATGTTCTAGAAACTCTTAAAATCTCATTTTAACTATTTTAAATTTATTTTATTTCCAATTTTTCCCTTAAATCACCTAATTTCATTATTTTTTTCTGCGTATGCCGCCTCAGCCACTTCACTTAGGCTAATTTACTCTTTAAGTCCTCCCTATTTACCATTTAGGCCATTTAATCATTATTTTCTTAATTAGCAAGTTTTACACATTTTTTAATTTAGTCCTTTTTGATTAATTAACTATCAAAACGTTAAAATTTTCTAACGAGACTTTAATACTACCTTAATGACACTCCATAAATATTTGTAAAAATATTTACGACTCAGTTTATAAAATTGAGGTCTCGATACCTCGTTTTCTAAACCACTTAACCTAATAAATCCTTATAAAACACAAATTACTAATTCAAAAATCATTCTAAAATCACATTTAACTCGTAAATACTAAATAATAAAATTTACGAGCTTACTTGTCGGATTTAGTGGTCTCAAACCACTATTTTCGACACCACTGAAAATCAAGCTGTTACAATTATTTTGATTTGTTTCTTATTTTTAAAATATACAGAGACCTAATCTTTGAGTATGGAAAATAACACAATGTGAAGCATTTCATGAAATGAAAAACCTTGAATTGTTTTTGTTTGCATTGTTTTTTTTTTCAATTTTGTCATGTCATTAGTAACTTCCAAACTAAAGTAGTTCAAGTACGTCAGTCAAACGACCAAAGTTCCCGAAAATCTAGTCTAGGAATTGAAAACACGTGTTGAATTGAACCAAACCAAAGGAGATAAGTTTGTCAATTCTATGTCCCATGGGGATATTCAAGGGTGAAGATTTTAAGGGGGCTAAATGAAATTTTAATTTTTTATAGTCTATATTTTTATAATTTTTAAAGGATTAAATCAAATTTTTATAATTTTAGGGGGCGAAGTGCAATTTTACCTTTACTAATTTAACATTTAAAAAAATTTAAGGGCCTAAATAGTAATTTTACATTTTAAGGGGCTAGGCCCTTGCCAGCCCCCTTAAATTCGCCTCTGGGGATATTCAACTTTATCTCTCTTTGATACCCATCAATTTATTTCGTGTTAAATTCTTTTTGAATAATTTTATATATTTTTTATTTTTTTCAATACACATGTTTTTATTTATACTTTTTGGATTTTTAAATCATTTTTATAATTTTTATCTAGAAATTATTATTTTTTAAATATTTTTCCCTTTTTCTTGAAACTATTAGAATTAAAATTAAGTTGAAAAATTTTGTAAATATTGAGGAATAAATTTATTGGTTTTTTTTATAAATAGAACTAAAATGACAAATTTATTAAACATTGATGGCTAAATTTGTTGAATTTCTTAGGTTTGGGATCAAATTGATAGAATGTGTAAACATTGGGTGACTAAATTTATTATTTGGCTAATAAAAAATGGTTCACATCTGCTTTCTGTCACTCATCCAACGACAACTAACGAGAGAATGAGTAAAACATTTAATTTTGAAAAATTAAATGACTAAATAAAAAAAAATTAATAATTAGGTAATCAAAATAAATCTAAAGGCATAGTTATGTTACCATTTCGTAACTTACCCTTAAAATTAAACAACTTCCTATACTATGACAACATCATACTATTCTTGAAAAGGTGAAAATTTTGTAAAAAAAAATTAAGAATAAATATAATATATTTTAATTTATGACTACAATCAAATTCGTGCATCACACTAGATAAAAAAAAATAGTTATCTATACAACTGTATAAAAAGAGGAAGGTCCCTATGTTAATTTACCTATATAGAACACTTTTTTTGCCCTCTTGCATTAAAATAGTAAAAATGTAGTTTTGGTTCCTATGCTATACTCAAATTTAAGATTATATAACAACGATCAATTTTTAATTTTGGTCTCAGTGCTACACTCAAATTTAATATTTAATTTTTATACTTTAATATTTTGACAAAATTTGGTACTTCACACTTTTACGATGTCATTGATTAGTCTAAATGCTTTATTTTGATTAAAATGCTTATGTAACTTTTAAGAGTTGTAAATACTGTTAAAATTATTTGTTAAATTCAAGTCCGTTGCAATGTCATTTTTATTACATGGCTATTAAGTGAGTATTTTTTTTATTTTGAAATATTACACCAACAAATTTAATAAAAGAACTTAATGGTGTTAACATTTGAGTTTAAAATTTTAAATCTGAAAAATAGAGAGACTAATAAAAGTATGAAAACTAAATTTCAAACATAAGAAAAGTACAAAGACTTGAAGTATATTTTAATAATAAAATATTTACTCTATAATTTAATCCAAAAAATAATTAACCAACACGAAGGGTGATAGGAAACATACTAATATTATTTTCAAGGAGCCCTAAAAAAACTATAATATTGGCTAAAATTTCCAATCATGTTTGATAATTTGTAAAGAGATAAATCTCAAAACTATACATGAACTATGATTTAATGTGTAATTTTATACATGAAATTTTGATTTGATCTAATTTTTGTAAATTATTAACACAATTATTGATATAACATCATTTTATGTTTATATATTGAATATATAAATAATTATATTTATCCAAAATAAAAATAAATTGATGTATTTATTTTTTAAAATGTGTATGATTAAATTAAAATTAAAGTTTCAAGTATACATTACAAATTAAATCAGATTTCATGTATAATTTTAATATTTATCCCAATTTATAAATAGAGAACGTATTAATACATAATTACATTAGTTAATGAGTTATTATAAAAATTAAATAATTAATGTATTATTAAATATATTGAAAATATTATATTAAATTGCAATTACTTGCTTAAAATAGTTATTAAGTAATATTTAGCTGATTCATTTTTATTTTTATTTATTGAAATATTAGCATAGTTTTACATTTCATGATGGAAAATAAAGTACTGTCAAGAGACTTTGGAAAAAAAAGTCTAATTTAACTTTGGTAAACTAAAGTTTTCATAACTCAACCATTCTTCAAATTAGTTAAGTTATTGATTGATGGATTTAATTGGTCGAGTTGATACATTTGATTTAATTAAAAAATCATTAAAATTTTATAAAAATAAAAATATTAAAAACATCTTATTAAATTGGTTTTATTCGGTTCAATCGATTCTTAAATCAACTTGTCAATCTAGTTCAAACAACCTTGCAATAAAAACATTCAATTTAAATAAGCTTTTTGTTATTTTAAAAATGTTAAAATATGTCATAGGTCTATGTACTCTTCAAAAATTCAGAATTTAGTCTCTGTACTTTTACTTTTAGGAACTTAGTCCCTCTACTTTCGGATTTCAAAATTAAGGTCCAATTATTAACATTTTTAACTTTTTGTTAAATTGATTGGTATAACATTTTGAAATAAAAAAAACTCACTAAATAAAAAAGTAACTAAAAAATAATGTTAACAAATTTGAATTTAATAAAATAATTTTAACAGTGTTAATAATTAAATATATTTTAAAATCTAAAAATAAATATATTATATTCTTAAAAATAAAAATATAAAAGTTAAAATTTAAATTTATGAATAATACACGAATTTATAGCATATTTTATTATTTTTTTAACTTGAAAAAATTCAAAGATGAAGACAATTTAGACGCCCTGAAACGGCTCTCTCTCGAAAGTTTTTCATAAAAGCCGATGTTAAATACTTCTAAATATGAAAACTCGATGTCGTAATATCGTTTCCGGATAACTTGGAAAATTATCGCGATAAATTAACGGTAAATTAGGTGAGTTACGGGATCCATACCTAACGCTGTGTGCCTCTTTAATTTCTTATCCAATTAAGATATGGCCACGTGGGAAATCTTTATTGCTATGCCCTCCCATCACGTGCTCCTCCTACTATTAGGACCTAGGAGATAATATTCGGTGGAATCAGCCTAAGCTTAATTAATTTGCACTGAGAATCAGAATCTGCCACATCAAACTAGTAAATTTGACTTTTTTAGTTTTACTTGTCAGCACCGACATTTCAGACAGTTTAATTAATATAGGCCTATAGGAACTTGGGAAGGCGTAGGGTAAGCTCGGTTGTAGCTCAATGACGACAAAAATCTGTTTTAGAAACATTAAGCTGATACTCATTTCAAAGGTAGAGGGAGCACTCATTCAATAACCCCATTGTTCAGCCAACCTTCTCGATTGGATTAGCTTGATTATTGTTGTTTCAATTAATTAATTAAAAATATAATTATAAATTTAGTTGAACTTTTATCTCGATTTTCAATTTTTTAACGACTACAAACAAATCTTTTAGAAATCGATTCAAACTTTATATCTAAAATGATATATTGATTGATTTTCAATTCATCTAATTCGGCCAGTTGATTTGATAAAATTCAAATAACACTGAGTTAAAGATGCTTGTGTGTCACATCCCTAAAATCGAGTTAGAAAAATTTAGGTTAGTGAAACCAATGGTGGTCACGTCTTGATTTTGAGTTAAGATTGTGAAAATTATGTCAAGTAATTTGTTTTGGTTTAGTGGTTAGGTGTTGTGCTTGTATGTGTGAGGTTTTGAGTTTGAATCTTTTTCTTGAATTTTTACTATTTTTGTCCTAACCCTTATCCCTGATCATCTTATATAAATAATATTCTCGCTCAATTGATATTAAGAATGAGTCTGTTAGTTTAGTGGTAAGGCTTCAACTTACCCTTTAATCTTGTGTTCAAATCCTCATGTGTGCATAGTGGAAATTAGTTTCTTTTTTGAACTTTAAGGTAAAATCTGATAGGATAATTAACCAGATTTGGTGGGGGTAATGAGATTTTTTTTAATTCTTTATTTTTAAAATTTTACCAAAAATTCTCCTAAAATCTCTCACACTACCTACTGTTCATTCTTTCTCTCTATTTCCCCTCCACTTTCGCTTTTTTTTTTTCTGTAAGTTTCTATTTTATTTTCCTTTTTTTCTTTTCAATCATTTGTCACAAGATTTTTCCCTGTCGTTTTTCTTTTGTTACGATCTTCTTTACTTTTGAGATTTTTTGTATCGACGTTTCCTTTTGCAATGCTGTGGGCCGTGTGTGGTAAGGTTGTGGTTTTTAGTTTTAAATTTGGTTTGGGATTGTCATGTTTTTGTCCGTTGTATGACTAAAGCTTTTTACCATGTGAAATTCTCTTTAGGTGAAGATTTGGTTACGATTAACCCTCTGACAAACTGAGGAATTCGTTTTGGCTATTGTTTTGTTCAAAGGTAAGTGATCATTGTGTTGTTAGGCTGAATCTCGATTTAGGAATGTTTAGTTTGTATTTGTGACTGAGTTAGGGACTCGAAATTTTAGAATATCATTGTCAAATCTTATGTTCTGAAGTGTTAGTTTATGTATTAGAATTCTTGTTGTTGAATTTACATAGAAAACTGACCAGGTGTGTAACGAGAATCCCGTAAAACAACGAATGCCGTAAAATAGAAAAATGCACTATCGACTTCACATTGGCCGTGTGAACACATGGCCGTGTGGTAGGTCATGTGGGTCACGCAGTCATGTGGTAGACCATGTGGTAGGCCGTATGGGTCACACGACCATGTGGTAGACCGTATGGGTCACACAACCCTGTGGTAGGCCGTATGGTGGCCCTTGTGGGTCACACAACAATGTGGTAGGTTCTGTGGCAGACCGTGTGGGCTATACGAGCATGTGGGCCCATTTTTAGGCCCAGTTTGGGCCAAATATGAGATTTTAAAATCGAAATTGTAATTACTCAATAAGCATGTAGGACCACGAAATCCATTAAATTTAAGCGTCTGTATGTTAGTGGCACTAATTACTAGACTCTGTATAGGCTATGTGATATTATATGTATTTGTAGCTGCATTTGTATCTATATGTGTATTTTCTGACAACATGTCTGTGATAAATTTTACATCTAATCTGCAATCTGAGAAATGTTGTTAGCATGTTATGATATGTTAAAGCGTGGTTCGTCTGTATGCGTCTAAGTATGTATTTTGTTAGCATATGCATTAGGGTGGGATATGTTATTGTGACGGAGGAAGTGATGGCAGTTTAATAATCTGCCTTATTTGGTGGTTTAACCATATATCTGTTCTGGCAACTTTATTGCGATTATAGTGGCTTGACCATCCATATCTGATTCTGGTAGTTTATTTGCATATTTTGTGGCTTGACCATATTTATTTGATTTTGGCCAATTACTGCACTGTTTTTGGCAGCCTAATTGCACTATTCTGAAAGTGACATGTGCTCACTATTGCAGTGTGTAGGGTTGGATGGGTATTTATTACCCTATTTAGTGTGTAGGGTTGGACGGAGATGGCGTGTAATAGATGGGGTGGGATCTGTTTTTGCATCTGTGTCTGCATCTATACCTATATTTGAATCTTCATCCGTATCTGAAACTGTATTTGTATCTGAATCTGTATATTATATGTTGTTTGGGCTGAGTTACACATTAAGTTTGTTAGCTCTCCATTTACTTTTAATCTTATCAGATAATCAACAAACTTAAGACCGGACAGCGTGTGGGAGCTCGAATTGATTTTCTACTTCATAATGATATACAATGGTTTATGTTTAATTCATTTATGGCCTTTTGGTTTGTAAATTTGTTTTTGGACTATGCTTTAAGGTTTCTGCTTATTTTGCTGGATTTTGGTATTTTTAAGGTAAAACCGTGATATCTTACGATTTACCAAATTAGAATCTGATTTTCAAAATTAAGACTCTGAAATTTCTGCTCCGAAACTAAATAAGCGATTAAGTGATTTTACTGTAAAATATGTGTTTTTGAACACAAGATTTTTTTTAAAAATATGTAAGAGCTTTGCCAAAATTTATACTTTCGAAACACACATTAAGTTAGATAAAATCAAAAGTTCTTTAACAAGCTGATGTCATCTCTCCAGACTCGGCATAACGTTTAGGCCGAGTTTGGGGTGTTACATTTAATGGTATAAGAGTCAAGTTGTAAAACTCGGGCTGTGGTTTTTAGGTTTAAATTTGCATGCATAACTTGCTTTATACTTTAGTTAACTATACTTTAGTTGCTTTTACTTTAGTACTTTAGTAAAAATATTAGATTAGATACTGTAAAATAAGATATCTCTACCTTAATATAAGTATATCGACTAAACTATAGACTTAAACATAAACCTAAGCTAAACTTTGGGACTTTTGAACTATAGAAAAATAAGATGAGTTTTTGTGGTATATGTAATCGTGGTGCACAAGGACGTGACAAATGTTGTCAATTGACTCACGCCGAGTCTTCTTCTCAGGGTAGCATGCCCAATCTGGAAACAAGCAAGATTGTGGAGACGCCCATTTTTTAGGGTGGTAATCAGGAAGCTGGAGACAGTGCTATGTCCCAGGATATGTTTAGAGGTCTGCAAAGGGCCGCTAGGGTCCAATATGCAATTGTGGGTCAAGGGTCAATGATTGAGTGACTTCATTCAAATGAGATCAATGAAGCGGAAGAGATTAATCGTTTAGAAAAATGAAAGGAATAAAGTGTGGAATAAGAGGAGTTTTGGTCTTGTTGACTTGAATCCGCGACTTAGAAAACGAGCCAGAATAGACAGGCCTCAACGGGTTAAGGGATTTGTAAGCATAGATCAGGTTCCGATTTGTGCTTACTGTGATAGGCACCATCTGGGCAAATGCTGGAGGAAAACGAGGGCGTGTTTTAGATATGGATTCGTTGAGCATCATGTTAAGGATTGTTCATAACATTCTCTTAATTAGATGCAAGCTTCAACTCAAAGAGGGAATCAGAGATTGGTTTGTGCAACTAGGCGTCAAGAGGATCGAGATGCATTTCAATTGTACCTTACTTAAGTGTTTGGTTGTACTTGAGTGTTTGATTGTCGTTGAAGTTACTGAAACTTTGAGATTGTAGAATCATTAGTGATATTTCTGTAGAAAGTTTCTTGAGACAATCTGATGTAGTGAATGGGAAGTTTATTAGAAAATTGTTTGGTTTGGGAGTGAAATATTGTCTGGATTTGGACTGAAATTAGAGTTGCACAGCGATAGTGTGATGAGTAGTTTGGAATGAGAAAATTTTGATTTTATGGTTAAGTGAATGGTGTGACAGTTGGAATTTCAAGGACGAAATTCTTTTAAGAAGGGGAGAGTTGTCACATCCCTAAAATCGAGTTAGAAAAAATTGGGTTAGTGAAATCAAGGGTGGCCACGTCCTAATTTTGAGTTAAGATTGTGAAAATTATGTCAAGTAATATGTTCTGGTTAAGTGGTTAGGTGTTGCGCTTGTATGTATGAGGTTTTGGGTTTAAATCTTTTCCTTGAATTTTTTTTATTTTTTGTCCTAATCCTTATCCTTGATCATCTGATATAAATAATATTTTCGCTCAATTGATATTAATAATGAGTCTGTTGGTTCAATGGTAAGGCTTTAATTTACCCTTTAGTACTGTGTTCAAATCCTCATGAGTGCATAATGGGAATTATTTTCTGTTTTGAACTCTAAGGTAAAATCTGATAAGATAATTAATCAGATTTGGTGGGGGTAATGGGATTTTTTTAATTCTTTATTTTGAAAGTTTTCCTAAAAATTCTCCTACTGTTCATTCTTTCTCTCTTTTCCCTATTCACATTCACGTTTGTTTTCTTTTTTTCTATAAGTTTCTATTTGATTTTCCTTTTTCCTTTTTTCTTTTCAATCGTTTGTTACAAGATTTTTCTCTAACATTTTTCTTCTTATTTATGATCTTCTTTTCTTTTGAGATTTTTTATATCAACATTTCCTTCTGCAATGCTGTGGGTCGTGCGTGGTAAGGTTGTGGTTTTTAGTTTTGAATTTAGTTTGGGATTGCAATGTTTTGAGTTATTTTTTTGTCCGTTGTGTGACTAAAGCTTTTAACCATGTGAAATTCTCTTTAGGTGAAGATTTGGTTACGATTAACCCTCCGATAAATTGAGGAATTCGTTTTGGCTACTATTTTGTTTAAAAGAAAGTGATCGTTGTGTTGTTAGGCTGAATCTAGGTTTAGGAATATTTAGTCTGTGTTTGTAATTGAGTTAGGGACTCGAAATTTTAGAATATTGTTCTCAAATCTTACGTTTGAAGTGTTGGTTTAGGTTCTGGAATTCTCATTGTTGGATTTACATCTAAAATTGACCAAGTGTGTAACGAGAATCCCGTAAAATAGCAAATGACGTAAAGCTAAAAAATACATTGTCAACGTTGCACAGTTGTGTGTCAGACCGTATGTGTCACATGGCCATGTGGTAGCTCGTGTGGGTTACACAACCGTGTGGTAGGCCGTGTGGGTTACACAGCCATATGGTAGCCTGTGTGGGTCACACGACCATATGGTAGATTGTATGGGTCACACAATAATGTGGTAGGTCATATGACAGACTGTGTAGGCCACACATGTAACTGCCTGTTTTTAGTGAAATCAAAACAGCGGTTTTGAGACCACAAATCCAAGTATGAAAGAAAATTTATTTTAAAATTATTTTATGGTCTACTGTATGATAGGAATATCGTATAAAAAATTTTTAAGAAAATTTTTACCGATTACATGTTTAATTGATAAACGAACCAAATTGCATGAAATGTAAAAGTTGAGTTCTAGTAGCTATAAGTATCAAATAGTTATGGAATTCAAAATTTGAGGTTCTTATATGGCAAATATACCATTAAGAAGAGTTAGTAGATAAGTACGATTAGTCATCAATAGAAAATTTGATAAAGAAAAGGACTAAATTGGAAAGTGGAAATAATAAATGATTATAAATGATTAAATAACAAAATATCATCTTTTTCGTCATGTTTCCCAAATAAAAATACATGGAAAACCTAGTTTAAATAAGGAATACATGGTCTATTAATGTTACATGTAAAAATCGGCTAGGCTCGGAATAAGGATTAAATTGCATGAATTTTATTTTCTGAGCCTAGGGATGAAATCATAATTAAATAAAAGTATAGGAGCAAAATGGTAATTTTGCCTAATATGTGAACTGAATTGAATTGAATACGAATTGTATTAAATTTAGTTAAATTTACTTGTATAGATCCAGATAAACAAAATACGGAATTAGATCGAGGAAAAGAGAAAGTGTCAAACTAGTAAACAACAAATCAACGTACAATTGTCAAGGTAAGTTCATGTAACTAAATTGTGTATTTTTATATGTTTGAATTGAATGTTGTATATGTGAATTGTGTAAATACCATATATATATGAAATTGATCACATATCTGACAATGCTCCATAAATATTAAGTCATGTTTGGAATAGATGAAATTTCGATGGATACAAGGTTTTCGTATTGGTTGTGGTCCTGCATATGTTGCGGACACATCACAGCTCTAAAGAGCGTCCTGTTATTAGCCTTTCAAGCTTCCCATTATATAGTTCTTGCGAGCTTTCTGTTGATAGCTCTTCGGAGCATCCCGATTAAAGGCTCTTTGTGAGCTTCCTAATTAATGGCTCTTTGGAGCTTCCCGATATTGGCTCGCTTGAACTTCCTGATATATGGCTATCCGGAGCTTCTCGTTAATGGCTCTTCAGAGCTACCCGTTATTGGCTCGTATGAGTAACCTGATTACGGCTCTTATGAGCGTCTTGTTATACAGCCCAGATAAGCTTCCAATTACATAGCTCACAAGAGCTTCCCGTTATATGGCTCGAGAGAGAGCTTCCCGATTATGTGCTCTAATGAGCACTCCCGAATATGAATTGACAGATTACAATTTTGTACACTTCGAGTGTACCACCTATGTATCCATCGATATTTTAAATAATTTAACGGGCAAAGTTCTGACATGGAATAATTTAAATCTGAGATGAATTTTTACGAGTATATACTTGAAATACAAGGATATGATTTGTACATGTTTCATGAATAATTGATGTGAAAAGTATAAGTATATAAAAATTGATTATTGATGAGTTCTTATATGTTTCTTGATATTCATGTGAATTACATGACTAGCATGCTTGATGAGGATATGTGTTTAGGCAATTGGCCAAATTGGTTTGAGCATGTTTAGTTAGCTTACCTTAAATGTGAATTAAATGGTAAGTTAATTTTCTGTTATACGGACTTACTAAGCATTAAATGCTTACTTTTTTTATTTCCTCTGTTTTATAGTAACCCGGAAGCTCATTAAGGTTTGAAGCTGGTCGGAGCCACATCACACTATTAATCGCCTTTTTTTGGTATATTTATTAAATCAATTTTGGTATAATGACATGTATAGGTTAATTTGGCCATTGATGGCATGTAAATGTTTTGTTGTGATTAGCCATTTGAATGGCTTATGTTTGATACATTTTGATATATATAAGTATATGGCCTTATCATGGTTGATATGTGTTTTGATATAATTGATTGATGGTTAATTAATAGGCAAATTGTAATAGCCTGAATTTTTAGTGGTGTCGGAATGGTGATTCGAGATCACTAAATCTGACAAACGAGTAGAAAATATTATAAATTTAGTAAGTATAAGTTAAATGTGAAGTTAGGAAAATTTTTGAAATAGTGAATAGTGTACTAGGAATAAATATTAAAATAATTAAAATAAAAAAACGAGGTATCGAGACCTCGAAGATTTTCAACCGAGCCATAAATATTTTTATAAATATTTATAGAGTGTCATTGAGTTGGTATTAAAGTTTCGTTAGAAAATTTTAACGTTTGGATAGTTAATTAACTAAAAAGGACTAAATTGGGAATAGTGTAAAATTTGTTAAATTGTGATTAAATAGCTTAAGTGACTAAAGTGGAGGGATTTAAAAGGCAATTAGGCCCAAATTATATGGGCTGGACGGTTGGGTAAAAAAAAATCAGCAGAATGTAAGGAGAAACAGGGGCAAAATTGGAAACTTAACAAATTAAACATTTAAAACAAAGACAAAAGTGAAAAATCTAGAGATCTCTTCACAATTTATCAGCAAAAACGCCATAGGAGGTCTGGAATAAGCTGGTTTTTCATATTTTTGAATCACGTAAGTTTAATTCTTGATTATTTCTTCTAATTTTTGTGATTTTGATACTTTTACAATTAGGTCCAACTAATTATTTCATTAGTTTTTGATTCCATGGCTGATTTTGAAAGTTACCATTGATGAGTGTTGGATTTTTATGATGAATAAACATGGAATTGAAGCTTTAATTTTGTTATATGATGATTTTATTAAGTAATTTTGATAGAAATTGATTTTAGGGACCTAATTGTGAAAAAGTTGGGAATTAAGGTTTGGTGTTGCGGTTTTGAGTATGAAAGGCTATGCAGTAGTCTAAAATAGTTGGAAAGGTGTTAATTGAGAAAAATTAGATCAATTGAGGGGTTAATTGAGTAGGGATCAAATTGTAAAAATTGTAAAGTTTGGGGTAAAAGTGTAATTTCGAAAATTAAAGGGCATAAATTGTGAAATGAATTAGAATTGAATTAAATGCTGATGAATGAATAAATTTGCATTTTAGATCGAGAACCCGAAACAAGTCGAGGAAAAGAAAAAGTAGCCGATTAGTCCCTGAACTTTTACAAATTCTGCAAATCGATCCAGGTAAGTTCATATGGCTGAAATTTAATGATTAAATGTTAATTTCATGAATTATACAATGTATGATGAAATGTATTTATTGTTGAAATGAGAATAAAATAAAAATGTGAAAATCGAATAAATGATCAAATTAAGTGGAACACCGGATTTGAGTACTTCTGATCAAGAAACAAAGTGATAAGTGGCAACACTTATCTGATCAAGAAACAAAGTGATAAGTGGTTACACTTATCTGATCAAGAAACAAAGTGATAAGTGGTTACACTTATCTGATCAAGAGACAAAGTGATAAGTGGCTACACTTATCTGATCAAGTGATAAAGTGATAAGTGGTAGCTTCAGCTACACTTATCTGATCAAGTGGCAAAGTGATAAGTGGTAGCCTAGCTACACTTATCTGATCAAGGACAAGTGATAAGAGGTCATATGTCAAAGTGAAAGTGAAGTACTCAATTTTCCGTAACCGTTCCTTAATTTTGATCAAGGATGGTAAGTGACAAATGGGCCCAAAGGAATTATGGTAAAAGAATAAGTAGTAGTGAGTTTATACCAAGGAACTCACCAAAGATTGTGGTTGACAGGTAAATTTAGTAATGGTGTATATTGTATAAGTGTACAAGTGTTTGGTAAGATTTATGTTTTATGCCTATGAACTTACTAAGCTTTTCTATAAGCTTACATGTGTGTGTTTATTGTTTTTGTAGATTAACGTATTTATACATTCGGAGGATCGGATCTACATCAAGAATCACACTATCCAGATATACTCCGGTAGTTTATGTTAAGCAACTTTTTGGATTTATATGGCATGTATAGGGAATTGAAGTAAAAGTAAATTTGAATGTTATGGTTGCGTTAGATATCGAAATATATACATGTTTTTAGTTTGAAATGGTTGATTGGTTGAACTTAATTAGTATTTAAATGAAGTAGATGAAATACTGGAATTGGTTGTGATTTGAAATTTGCAGGGAAGGTTAGACAATTATAAAGGGGTTATATTGAATTTTTTTAAAAAAATTGCAATGGAGCAGTTCTTGGATAGCAGCATTGATGTAACTTTTAAAAATCACCAAAAATAGTGGAAATAGAATTAGAAGTTGAGTGAGATATGAAATTAAAGCTGAAAGAGTCTACTTTCATATAAAAGAAGTTGAGTAAGCAAAAGAATTATATACTTTTAGATATTTGAATTTTAGTGAAACAGGGCAAGAATGTTTTTGAAGTCCCCTGTTCTGACTTTAGAAATTCATTAAAAATTGTACAGAAGGAATTATGAGTTATAATTTATATGTATAGATTCCTTAATGAGTCTATTTTCAGTAGAAATAATTTTAATCACCATATGAAGCCTTTAATAAGATATAATTAAATTTTAGTGATGAGTGGTCAGGATAGTCGATTAGTGAAACAGGGGAGACTTCAACTAATAAACTGTACTAATTGGCTAAAGAAAAAATTCTGAAAAATTTATGGTGAATAGATATATGAGTCTAGTTTCAGGGAAAATTTACGGATATAAATTTCGAGTTTTGTAGCTTTAATTATAATTATTTTAGTGACTGCTGTACAGGTGGACAGCTTTATTATGAATGATGAAATTAAATTTGAAAGTAAATTTTTATGCCCCGAACTTTTAAGTTAAGTCAAGTAACGCCTCATGCTCGACTCCGGCAACGGTATTGGGTAAGGGGTGTTACATTTTATTGGTATCAGAGCCTGGTTTAGCCGGTCCTCGGAATATGTGTGAAGTGTAAAGTGTTTAGAAATACATGCCATATAAATCTGTGATAGTGTGATGTGTATGATCCGATCTAATCTTTGTTATTTTTATAGATACTCTCCGATTATAAAGATGTCAAATATACCTGAACGTACTGATCAAGAAGAAGTTAACAGTAGAGCACAGAATTCTGAACAAAGAGCAAGCAGTGATGTTCCGATTTCCCAAATGCGAGAGCATGAATTAAAGAATATGATTTATGGGATTATGAATCAGTGGTATACTGAAATGAGGCAAGAAAGAAATCAGGCTGAACCACCTCCTCCCCCTACTGCTCCATCGATGGTACCCCCGGTTGCTCCTCCACCTTCTACAACGACTGAATCTAGTAAGCGTTCTCCATTGGAAAGGCTTAGAAAACTTGGAGCCGAAGAATTTCGGGGAAGGACTGATGATGATCCCGTCAAAGCTGAATATTGGTTACAGAGTTTGATAAGAATTTTTAAAGAAATGGCTTGCTCACCAGATGACTATTTGAGATGTGTTGTGTCTCTGTTGAAAGAAGAAGCTTATAGTTGGTGGGAGACGATCAAGGCTGTGGTTCCGGCAGAGAAAATTTCTTGGGAATTTTTCCAAAATGAATTTAAGAAGAAATATGTGGGCAGACGGTATTTGGATAAAAAGAAAAGGGAATTCCTCGACCTACGACAGGGAAATAAATTAGTAGTTGAATATGAAAGAGAATTTGTCTACCTCAGCAAATATGCCCGAGACATTGTACCTACTGAAGAAGAAATGTGTATCCGGTTTGAAGAAGGGTTAAATGATGAAATTAGAATGATGATTGGGGGTAATGAAATACGAGAGTTCGTTGTTCTGTCAGACCGTGCTCAAAAGCTTGAAGAAGTATACAACAGAAAAATGCAGCGGGATCGAAAAAGTAAAGAGCCATTCAAAAGAGGTGCTTCTAAGTCATTTTCAGATTTTCCAGTGAAGAAATCTAGAGAAGAAATTAATCGAACTACATCAGTGTCGGGGAGATCGGGCAGAGATAGACCAAGACAATCTGATTTCAGGGTATTCGATAGACCTGTAGCAAGTGTGAGCAGTGTTCAGAATGCTTCACGACCTAAGTGTCAATATTGTGGAAGATATCATTTCGGAGAATGCAGGACTAAGATGGGGGCTTGTTATAAATGTGGGGCTACTGATCATCTTATTCGAGATTGTCCTCAGCTGCAAAAAGATGAAGTGGAACAGAAAGAGATACAGAGAACCATTCCTCAAAGAAGTAGACGTTCGGGCCAGAGCAGTGCTACAGGGACTACCCGTTCGGGTACGAGGGAATCAGTTGGTCGATCAGAGAATAGAGCACCAGCACGTACCTACGCCATTCGAGCAAGGGAAGAAGCTACGGCTCCTGATGTAATTGCTGGTACTTTCTATCTTTATGATGTTATTGTTTATGCATTGATAGACCCTGGATCTACTCATTCATATATTTGCACTATGTTAGCATCTGAAAAGAATTTATTTGTTGAGTCCACTGAATTTGATATACAAGTTACAAATCCATTAGGTCATAGTGTGATGGTTAATTTGATATGTCGTAATTGTCCACTGAAAGTGAAAGGCTATGAATTCCCCGCTGATTTGATGTTGTTACCCTTTCGGGAATTTGACATTATTCTGGGGATGGACTGGTTAATGAGACATGATGCGGTGGTGAATTGTCGTGATAAGCAAATCAGTTTGAAATGTCAAACAGGAGATGTAATCTCAGTTGGGTCAGAAAACATGGGCGATACAGTCAGAATTATTTCAGCTCTCTCTGCTCAGAGATTATTACGCAAAGGCAATGAAGCATTCTTGGCCAATATCCTTGATACTCGGGGTTCTGATTTAAAGCTCGAACAAGTGCCAGTGGTGAATGAATTTCCTGATGTGTTCCCTGAAGAGTTACCCGGTCTACCACCTGATAGAGAAGTTGAATTTGTAATTGATGTGATCCCCGGAACAACTCCTATCTCAGTGACACCGTACAGAATGGCTCCAGCTGAGTTAAAAGAGTTGAAGGCGCAGTTGCAGGAGTTATTAGATAAAGGGTTCATTAGACCGAGTATGTCGCCTTGGGGAGCACCTGTCTTGTTTGTGAAAAAGAAGGACGGTTCTTTAAGACTGTGTATAGATTACAGGCAGTTGAATAAGGTAACGGTAAAGAATAAATATCCTTTGCCTCGTATTGATGATCTGTTTGATCAGTTGAAAGGTGCTGCAGTATTTTCCAAGATAGACCTTCGATCTGGGTATTATCAGTTGAAAGTTAAAGAGTGTGATGTGCCAAAAACTGCCTTCCGAACTCGATATGGTCATTATGAATTTTTGGTGATGCCATTTGGTTTAACCAATGCTCCTGCTGCTTTTATGGATTTGATGAATAGAATTTTTCAGTCATATTTGGATAGATTTGTGGTTGTGTTCATTGACGATATATTGATTTATTCAAAGACAGAGTCCGAACATGCACAACATCTAAGGATTGTATTACAGACTTTGCGGGAGAAACAGTTATATGCGAAATTCAGCAAATGTGAATTTTGGCTTCAGGAAGTTGCGTTTTTGGGTCATATTGTATCAGCTGATGGAATAAGAGTGGATCCAAGTAAGATAGCGGCAGTGGTAAATTGGAAAGTTCTAAAGAATGTTACTGAAGTACGGAGCTTTCTAGGATTGGCAGGTTATTATCGCCGATTTGTCAAAGATTTCTCAATGATTACCTTACCGTTGACTCGATTACTACAAAAGAATGTTGAATTTATATGGTCAGACGAATGTCAGCAGAGTTTCGATCAGTTGAAAAAGATGTTGACAGAGGCTCCAGTGTTGACTCAACCAGAATCGGGCGTACCGTTTGTAGTATATAGTGATGCGTCTCTGAGTGGTTTGGGTTGTGTACTTATGCAGTCAGGAAAAGTGGTGGCATATGCTTCCCGACAACTGAAACCGCACGAGAAGAATTATCCTACACATGATTTGGAATTGGCAGCGATCGTGTTTGCTTTGAAGATATGGAGACACTACTTATATGGTGAGAAATGTTATGTGTATACTGATCATAAAAGCTTGAAGTATTTAATGACTCAGAAAGAGTTAAATTTGAGACAGAGACGATGGTTAGAGTTGCTGAAAGATTATGATCTTGTTATTGACTATCACCCAGGGAAAGCAAATGTCGTAGCAGATGCACTTAGTCAGAAATCATCATTATTTGCATTACGGGCATTGAGTGCTCATTTATCTATTAATGAGGATGGTTCTGTACTAGCGAAATTAAAAGCTAAACCTGTGTTCTTTCAACGGATTCGAGAATTACAAGATGAAGACCCAAAATTGATGCTAAAATGACAGATGGTTCAAAATGAGATAAGCTCAGAATACTCCATTGATGAAAATGGTATGTTATATTATCGTAATAGAATATGTGTTCCAAATAATTTAGACTTGAAAAATGATATTTTATCAGAGGCTCACAGTAGTATGTGTTCTATTCACCCGGGGAGTACAAAAATGTATTGTGATTTGAAGAAAATGTATTGGTGGCCTGGAATGAAACGAGAAATCTGTGAATATGTAGCAAGATGTTTGATTTGTCAACAGGTGAAAGCTGAGCATCAAGTACCGACAGGGTTGTTACAGCCCATTATGATTCCAGAGTGGAAATGGGAACATGTCACGATGGATTTTGTATCTGGATTACCAGTAACTCCGAAGAAGAAAGATTCGATATGGGTGATTGTTGATCGGTTAACTAAGTCGGCACATTTTATTCCAGTCAGAGCAGATTATCAGCTTGAAAAGTTAGCGGAGTTATATGTGTCTGAGATAGTGAGGTTACATGGGGTACCAATATCTATTATTTCGGATCGAGATCCGAGATTTACCTCGAGATTTTGGAGTAAATTACAGGAGGCTCTGGGCACCAAATTAAATTTCAGCACAGCTTTTCATCCCCAGACAGATGGGCAGTCAGAGCGAGTGATTCAGATTTTAGAAGATATGTTAAGGTGTTGTATACTTGAGTTCGGCGGCAGCTGGGAAAGGTATTTACCTTTAGCCGAATTTGCTTATAATAATAGTTATCAAACTAGTATTAAAATGGCACCGTTTGAAGCTCTGTATGGAAGAAAGTGAAGAACTCCATTATATTGGTCTGAATTAAGTGAATCGAAACTGGTGGGAGTGGACTTGATTCGGGAAACTGAAGAAAAAGTTCGTATTATTCGAGATTGTTTAAAAGCTGCCTCCGATCGGCAAAAATCATATGCAGATTTGAAGAGAAGGGATATAGAGTTTAGTGTGGGTGATCGTGTATTTTTGAAAGTGTCACCGTGGAAGAAAGTTTTGCGGTTCGGCAGAAAGGGAAAACTCAGCCCACGATTTATCGGGCCGTATGAAATCATTGAAAGAATCGGTCCGGTAGCTTATAGATTGGCTTTGCCCCCGGAACTTGAAAATATTCACAATGTGTTTCATGTGTCTATGTTGAGACGGTACAGATCAGATCCATCACATGTAATTCCTCATACGGAAATAGAGCTCCAACCTGACATGACTTATTCAGAGGAACCGGTGAAAATTTTAGCTCGGGAGGTTAAAGAGTTGAGGAATAAACGTGTACCACTAGTTAAGGTGCTATGGAATCGACATGGATCTGAGAAGGCAACCTGGGAAATGGAGGAATTGATGAAATTTCAGTATCCGAATTTATTTCCAGGTACGAAATTTCGGGGACGAAATTTCCTAAAAGGGGGGAGAGTTGTAATAGCCTGAATTTTTAGTGGTGTCGGAATGGTGATTCGAGATCACTAAATCTGACAAACGAGTAGAAAATATTATAAATTTAGTAAGTATAAGTTAAATGTGAAGTTAGGAAAATTTTTGAAATAGTGAATAGTGTACTAGGAATAAATATTAAAATAATTAAAATAAAAAAAACGAGGTATCGAGACCTCGAAGATTTTCAACCGAGCCATAAATATTTTTATAAATATTTATAGAGTGTCATTGAGTTGGTATTAAAGTTTCGTTAGAAAATTTTAACGTTTGGATAGTTAATTAACTAAAAAGGACTAAATTGGGAATAGTGTAAAATTTGTTAAATTGTGATTAAATAGCTTAAGTGACTAAAGTGGAGGGATTTAAAAGGCAATTAGGCCCAAATTATATGGGCTGGACGGTTGGGTAAAAAAAATCAGCAGAATGTAAGGAGAAACAGGGGCAAAATTGGAAACTTAACAAATTAAACATTTAAAACAAAGACAAAAGTGAAAAATCTAGAGATCTCTTCACAATTTATCAGCAAAAACGCCATAGGAGGTCTGGAATAAGCTGGTTTTTCATATTTTTGAATCACGTAAGTTTAATTCTTGATTATTTCTTCTAATTTTTGTGATTTTGATACTTTTACAATTAGGTCCAACTAATTATTTCATTAGTTTTTGATTCCATGGCTGATTTTGAAAGTTACCATTGATGAGTGTTGGATTTTTATGATGAATAAACATGGAATTGAAGCTTTAATTTTGTTATATGATGATTTTATTAAGTAATTTTGATAGAAATTGATTTTAGGGACCTAATTGTGAAAAAGTTGGGAATTAAGGTTTGGTGTTGCGGTTTTGAGTATGAAAGGCTATGCAGTAGTCTAAAATAGTTGGAAAGGTGTTAATTGAGAAAAATTAGATCAATTGAGGGGTTAATTGAGTAGGGATCAAATTGTAAAAATTGTAAAGTTTGGGGTAAAAGTGTAATTTCGAAAATTAAAGGGCATAAATTGTGAAATGAATTAGAATTGAATTAAATGCTGATGAATGAATAAATTTGCATTTTAGATCGAGAACCCGAAACAAGTCGAGGAAAAGAAAAAGTAGCCGATTAGTCCCTGAACTTTTACAAATTCTGCAAATCGATCCAGGTAAGTTCATATGGCTGAAATTTAATGATTAAATGTTAATTTCATGAATTATACAATGTATGATGAAATGTATTTATTGTTGAAATGAGAATAAAATAAAAATGTGAAAATCGAATAAATGATCAAATTAAGTGGAACACCGGATTTGAGTACTTCTGATCAAGAAACAAAGTGATAAGTGGCAACACTTATCTGATCAAGAAACAAAGTGATAAGTGGTTACACTTATCTGATCAAGAAACAAAGTGATAAGTGGTTACACTTATCTGATCAAGAGACAAAGTGATAAGTGGCTACACTTATCTGATCAAGTGATAAAGTGATAAGTGGTAGCTTCAGCTACACTTATCTGATCAAGTGGCAAAGTGATAAGTGGTAGCCTAGCTACACTTATCTGATCAAGGACAAGTGATAAGAGGTCATATGTCAAAGTGAAAGTGAAGTACTCAATTTTCCGTAACCGTTCCTTAATTTTGATCAAGGATGGTAAGTGACAAATGGGCCCAAAGGAATTATGGTAAAAGAATAAGTAGTAGTGAGTTTATACCAAGGAACTCACCAAAGATTGTGGTTGACAGGTAAATTTAGTAATGGTGTATATTGTATAAGTGTACAAGTGTTTGGTAAGATTTATGTTTTATGCCTATGAACTTACTAAGCTTTTCTATAAGCTTACATGTGTGTGTTTATTGTTTTTGTAGATTAACGTATTTATACATTCGGAGGATCGGATCTACATCAAGAATCACACTATCCAGATATACTCCGGTAGTTTATGTTAAGCAACTTTTGGATTTATATGGCATGTATAGGGAATTGAAGTAAAAGTAAATTTGAATGTTATGGTTGCGTTAGATATCGAAATATATACATGTTTTTAGTTTGAAATGGTTGATTGGTTGAACTTAATTAGTATTTAAATGAAGTAGATGAAATACTGGAATTGGTTGTGATTTGAAATTTGCAGGGAAGGTTAGACAATTATAAAGGGGTTATATTGAATTTTTTTAAAAAAATTGCAATGGAGCAGTTCTTGGACAGCAGCATTGATGTAACTTTTAAAAATCACCAAAAATAGTGGAAATAGAATTAGAAGTTGAGTGAGATATGAAATTAAAGTTGAAAGAGTCTACTTTCATATAAAAGAAGTTGAGTAAGCAAAAGAATTATATACTTTTAGATATTTGAATTTTAGTGAAACAGGGCAAGAATGTTTTGAAGTCCCCTGTTCTGACTTTAGAAATTCATTAAAAATTGTACAGAAGGAATTATGAGTTATAATTTATATGTATAGATTCCTTAATGAGTCTATTTTCAGTAGAAATAAGTTTAATCACCATATGAAGCCTTTAATAAGATATAATTAAATTTTAGTGATGAGTGGTCAGGATAGTCGATTAGTGAAACAGGGGAGACTTCAACTAATAAACTGTACTAATTGGCTAAAGCAAAAATTCTGAAAAATTTATGGTGAATAGATATATGAGTCTAGTTTTAGGGAAAATTTACGGATATAAATTTCGAGTTTTGTAGCTTTAATTATAATTATTTTAGTGACTGCTGTACAGGTGGACAGCTTTATTATGAATGATGAAATTAAATTTGAAAGTAA
Organism: Gossypium hirsutum; assembly: GCF_007990345.1. NCBI lineage: Eukaryota > Viridiplantae > Streptophyta > Magnoliopsida > Malvales > Malvaceae > Gossypium > Gossypium hirsutum. The sequence goes on from NC_053446.1 coordinate 60,356,412, forward strand.
ATTTTTATGCCCCGAACTTTTAAGTTAAGTCAAGTAACGCCTCATGCTCGACTCCGGCAACGGTATGGGTAAGGGGTGTTACACAAATTGTAACATGGCTAATTTAAATGTTTATATTAGATTAGGAATGTGTTTAAGTGTTAATGTAGGTGAAAGACAAGTTTGGGTGAGAAACAAGGCTTGGAAATGACCTTATTTTGTCCACACGGGTAAAGACACAGGTGTGTCTCTCGGCGTGTGTGTCACACGGCCTAGCACATGGACGTGTAACTTGGTCATGTGTCCCTTGCATCTTTAAAATTTTAAAACAAAATACTCAGAATTGATCACACGGCTTGGCACAAGGGCGTTTGACTTGACCATGTGACCCCTACACCTATTTAATGCAAATTTTCATGTCCACATGTCCTAGCACAGGTGTGTGTGACTTGGCTGTACTAATCAAGTTAGAGAGTGACATGGGTACGAACACGGGCTGGGACACGGCTGTGCGTCCTATTTCAAATGTCCACACGACCTAAGACACAGGCGTGTCTCTTGGCCGTGTGAACCACACGACCTGGCCACACGGGCATGTGTTCCTTGCACCTAGGAAAAAAATTGAGATTTTGTGAAAAATTCTCTGAGTACCCAGTTTAGTCCCATTTTGTTTCCAATGTATATTTTGAGCATCGAGGGCTCATGTAAGGGACAAAATGATTGAACATGATTGATTTCTGACATGAATGTTAAATGATATGAAATAATTTTTTGATCTGTAAATTTTGGTAATGCTCTGTAACCATGTTTCAGCGACAGATATGGGTTAATGGTGTTACATTTATTGGTATCAGAGCTATGTGTAGTTGATTCTCGGACTAATGTAGCATATACGAGTCTAGCTATTGTTAAGTGTGATATCTTCTAACGATTTTAAACATATTTTTCATATAGTAATGTCATCCAACCGAGCTGAATCCGAAGAAGCTGAGAGCAATGCTCAAGCTTTAGTACAAAGAGCAGCATCTAGTAGTAAAAGGCTCGTATCTAAGGGCCGAGGAGGAATGAGTGAGTGGTTTACAGAGTATGTACGAATAAATCCGATTGTACAACAACCGGCACCCCTTTCTGTTTCTCAACCGATTCCCGATATGCCACAAGGTACAGAACTTCTTGGAGTGGATAATTCTCCTATTGATAAAATCCGTAAATATGGGGCAGAAGAATTCAGAGCTACCGCTGAAAGTGATCTTGAAAGGGCTAAATTTTGGTTGGAAAATACTATTAGATTTCAAGATCAATTATCATGTAACCGGCTGAATGTCTAAAATGTGTTGTATCCCTGTTAAAAGACTCAGCTTATTAGTGGTGGAATACATTAATTTCTGTTGTGCCAAAAGAACGAGTTACTTGAGAATTTTTCCAAATTGAATTTAGAAAGAAGTATATTAGCCAGAGGTTTCTTGATCAGAAACGAAAGAAATTTTTAGAGATTAAACAAGGCCGCATGACTGTATCTCAGTATAAACGAGAATTTGTTCGGTTAAGCAAATATGCCAGAGAATGTATTCCAACTGAAACCGTAATGTGTAAGCGGTATGAAAAGGGTCTGAATGAAGATATAAAATTGTTGGTTGGGATTCTTGAATTAAAAGAATTTGTTGTACTTGTTGATTGGACATACAAAGCCGAAAAGCTTAGTAAAAAAAAGAAACAAGCTGAGATAGAAGCCAGAACTTGAAGTAAAAGATTTATAGGGAAGTCACAATAGTTGGTTTTGAAGAAATTAAAGAAATACCATGACCGTTCTACTACCTCTGCGGGATACTCCGAAAGAGATAGAGGTACCCGATATTCCAGTCCAAGATCTCAGGCTACATCTGTAGCAAGTGCAGGTAGTGTTAGAAACACCAAGCCCAAGTGCAAACACTGTAATAAATTTCATTTTGGAGAGTGCCGCATGTTGACACCATTTTTTTGACAAAACAAGGTCGACTTGGGTTTGAAAACGAAAACGAAAATGGGATTCGCCACCAAACCTTTTTGATAAGGTGTGATCGGATCACCTTGAAAAGTGGTTGTTTTAATAAATGATTTGATTTTATTAAAACAACGATTTTGGTCCACAAAGTTTAGAAAAACAGGTTCGGGAGTCCGTTACGTACGAGGAATGATTAGCACCCTCGTAACGCCCAAAAATTGGTACCTAGTTGATTAGTTAATGTCTTAATGTCGAAAATTGAAAACTTTGAAGAATTTTAAAAATATGATCCTTGTATTAAAATGTTAAAATTTTTGGGAAAATGGGGCATATTTCACATTAATTGAGAAAGAGAATCATATCGAGTAAGTTAGGACACAATATCTCAAATTCTCGATACGCGAATGAATGCTAAAAATTTGCTTATTTAAAAGATATTTAGTTATATCAGATTTAAAAAAAAGGATTAGGCCTAGTTAGTTAAGACTTGATATTTTCTTAATTTTCGAGATCGTTTAAAGCTTAGGTTTTGAAATGATTCGTGTATTTAGATTATTGTGAAAGTCGAAACCCAGTAAGTTAGGATACGACCTTTTCGAATCTAAACACACGAAAGGCCATTTATTTAGAATAAATTTTGACATATTGAGTAAAATGAAGCATGATGTCGTGATAAAAAGAATGTGAAAACAAATTAGATTATTGATATACATAGCAAAACAATAATGAATACGATAGTGTAAAGATAATACGAGCAACAACAATGAAAATAAGATAAATAAAAAGGATAAATCAATTACATACAAAATAACAAGTAAATAAATAAAATTGAAACATTCTTTCAAAATAATACTGAAAATGTAAATAAATAAGTAAATGAAATGAATAAAATTATAAAAAAGATATATATGTAAGTATACATCAAAATTTGAAAATAATAAAAATATATACAAGTAAATAATGATAATTTATATATACGTTTAAAATATATTAAAAAAATATGGATGTAAATATGTATATACAAATTAGAAAGTATAAAAAATATAAGTATGTACATATAAATATATATACTTATAAAAATTTAGAAAATATGTATATAGATATAAGTATATGTATATATAAATTATAAAATATATAAAAATATGAGTTTGTATGTATAAATAATTAAATCTAAAAAAGGTATAAATGAGTAACTAATAATAAACATGATAATAGCAATAACAATATAAAAAATGATAATAATAGTAAAAATAATGATAACATTATTTAAAATCAATTAATTTAATAGCAAAATATAACAAAAAGGGACTAATTTGAAATGAAAATGGAACTTTGGGGGAATCCGTAAATAAAATAAAAATGGGGATCTTTCTGAACGCACGCATAACATGGAGGGACTAAAAGGGAAAATTTCCCTTCCCCACAAAAATGGCACCGTTCAAATAGGGACTAAACTGTAAACGTGAAGAATTATGGGGTAAAATTGAAAATTCCTAAAGTACTTGATTGAAAAAACATTAAAAAGCAGAGGGACTAAAAGGGTAAATAACCCAAAGCTTAAAAACATGCGGATCCCCTGGAGCGGGTCGGGTCGGCCAATGGGTCATGTCAAAACGACGTCGTTTGGTGCCTGAGAAGGCTGCCCAAAATGACGTTGTTTTGGAAGCCTATTTAAGTCAAAATTTTCTCAAAATTTCATTTCAACCCTCTTTCTAAAAGAAAAAACTGAAAATCCTCTCAAAACTCTCTCCCTCTCCCTTGAATCTGGCCAGGACGCCGACGATTGTCCACCGCGCCGGCCACCGCTCACCGGCGCCGGTGCCGCCGTGCACGGCATTGGGGAGTCCAAAATTTTTTCCAATGCAGCCATCCGCCTTCCGAGTACTCCGGCAACGGCGAAAAGGTAAAAAAAACTTCCTTTTTGTTTTGTTATTTAATATTTCGAAATAAAAAAATAAAGAAAAAAACGAAACAAAACAAAAAATTAAAAAAAAAACAACCTTTGAATCTTTGCTCCTTTTTTGAACCGTTTCTTTTATTATTTCCCCAAAAGAAAAATCCTCCCTTTTTTACAATGTTTGATATGGCTTTATAGCCATTTTTTACAATATTTAAATCTATTCTTGTCATTTCTCTGCAAGCAAGTGGACGACGGTGGTGACAGAGAGCAGGTGGCAGTGGCAGGCTAAAGCGGTGGGGTGGTTAACCAGCATGCCCTAGGTGCGGTGCACCTAGGGTTAGGGTTTGTTGTTTTCTGCTATTGGGTGTTGGGCTAGGGTTTTTGAATATTGGGCTATAGGTTTTGGGCTTGGGGTAGTGGGCTTGGTTTTATTTGGTGAGGCCCGGGCTAAATTTGGGCTATACAGCTGCCCCTCTTTACTTCATTGTCGTGTAACGGGAATAAAGCAAATACTGAAAAAGACCAAATTTGCCCGGTCTCGCCGAGTCTTGACTTCTCTTGACGCTTCTCTTCAAGTAACTTTATTTCAATACAATGTGTCTTGTTGCTTCAATCCACTCCATTACACTTCTTGTAGCTTCAATCTTCTTCGTAGCAACTTCAGAAGGATGAGGTTTTGTGGTTTTGGTCCGTTCCACTACAACTTCATGGAGATATGACAGTGGCTCTTCGAGGAAACATTTGCTATCTTCAGTCTGCTACACTGCAACCGCAGTGAGATAAGTCTTGTAGCTTTAACTTGTTTACTACATCTTTAAGAAAATAAAGTCTGATGCGATCTGCTCTACTACAACTTCAGAGAGAAAAGATCCATCATTTTAATCCGCTTCACTGCAACTTCAGGAAGATAGAATTGATTTCTTCAATCTACTCCACTGCAACTTCAAGGAGATAAGATTGGATACGATCTGCTCTACTGCAACTTCAGAGAGATAAGGTCTGTGGTTTTAATCTGCTCTACTGCAACTTCAGAGAGATAGGATTATTTTTTTTCTGTTTTCCCCACTGCAACTTCAGGGAGATAAAACTAGATGCGAACCGCTCTACTACAACTTCAGAGAGATAAGATCTGTGGTTTTAATCCACTCTACTGCGACTTCAGGGAGATAGGATTGGCTTCTTCTGTCTGCTCCACTGCAACTTCAAGGAGATGTGACTTGCCGTTTTCAATTTGTTCGCCAGGGAAGTAAGATTCACTGTTGTGGCTTCAATCTTTTTAACCGCAATGTCGAGGAAGCAAGATTCGTTGTTGTAGCTTCAATCTGTTCCACTACACCGTCAGGGAAGTAAGATTCATTGTTGTGGCTTCAATCTTTTTAATTACAATGTCGGGAAAGCAAGATTCGCCGTTGTAGCTTTAATCTGTTCCACTACACTGCCAGGGAAGTAAGATTCGCCGTTGTGGCTTCAATCTTTTTAATTGCAATGTCGGGGAAGCAAGATTCACCGTTGTAGCTTTAATCTGTTCCACTGTACTGTCAGGGAAGTAAGATTCACCGTTGTTGCTTCAATCTTTTAATTTCAATGTCGGGGAAGCAAGATTCGCCGTTGTAGCTTCAATCTGTTCTACTGCACCACTGGGAAAGTAAGATTCGCTGTTGTAGCTTCAATCTTTCAACCGCAATATCGGGGAAGCAAGATTCGCTGTTGTAGCTTCAATCTGTTCCACTGCACTGCCTGGGAAAGTAAAATTCGCTGTTGTAGTTTTAATATTTTCAACTGCAATGTCGAGGAAGCAAGATTTGCCGTTGTAGCTTCAATCTGTTCCACTGCATCGCCAGGAAAGTAAGATTTACCATTGTGGCTTCAATCTTTGAATTGCCATGTCGGGGAAGTAAGATTCACCGTTGTAGCTTCAATCTGTTCCACTGCACCGCCTGAGAAAGTAGATTCGTTGTTGTAGCTTCAATCTTTTCAACTGCAATGTCGGGGAAGCAAGATTCGCCGTTGTAGCTTAAATCTATTCCACTGCACCGCCAGGGAAGTAAGATTCACCGTTGTAGCTTCAATCTATTCCACTACACCGCCAGGGATATGAGATCTGCAATCTTCACCTACTCCACTGTTGCTCAGGGAGATAAGACTAATGGCTTAAATCTAATTCCCTACTACTTAGGAAGATAAGATTCACCGTCTTTGATCTGCTCCACTACTGCTTAGGAGACAGGATCTACAATTTCGACCTACTCCACTACTTCTTAGAGAGATAGGACTGGTGGTTTAAATCTGCTTCCCTACTACCTTGGGAAGAGAAGATTCACCATCTTTGATCTGCTCCACTACAACTTAGGGAGACAGGATCTACAATCTTCGACCTACTCCACTGCTGCTCAGGGAGATAGGACTAATGGCTTCACCAATTTGTATAATGAACCTAATTATGCCTAATGATTAGGATGTTATGATAAAAAAATGAATCGAATGCTTCTAACTAGACGTGTATGCATGAATGAAAATGATCCCTCAATGTTTGAGTGTTATTGCTATTGTTCAATAAGGTTTTATTGCCAACACGTCAAAATGCTATCTTGTTCGGTTGGTAATGCCCAGATTGCCCCTATTGTAATCTTCAGGTCCAATCCACTGTAATTGAACCATCTTCCTCCAATGAGTATAAAATCTAGCTCTTTCCCATCTCTCCACTGCAATTCATGGTACAGGATCTGAATCTCTTTGGTCTCTACACCATTCCCAGGTTGTCAACCAAATTTATGTACAATTGCAAAATTTTCTTCTTTGAGAAAACCTCTTCTTATTACTCAGTGATCATTGTTTATTTGTTCATTGAAGCTTTTCACCAACACGACATCTTTGTCATTTTGTTCAATCAATGTTAGACAACAAAATCCGAAAGAATAATCTTAACTTAGACTCTTCCTTATTAGATATTCAACCTTTAAACCTGGTGTTTTCTAAACAATAGTCCTGTTTCAGGTTCCTATATTATTTAGAAACTTCTAGAGTAATATGCAAAACTTCCCTTGTGAAAGTATTATTAGTCCATTAATCATTATTCTAATACTTGCAAAATATATAATGACGGATAAAATAGAATTAATTTGGGAGCATGACTCGAAATAGATAAATTATCAAAGGATAAAATAACAAGGAATTGATTGGAACACATCTGAAAAAGAATGAAGTATTCCAAGAACATCAAATTTAATGTAAATAGTATGAAGACTAGATGCCCTAGATATCACAGCTTGAATTTCTCTGTACAAACTTTGAAACCTTCTGAGTTGACATGTGTTTAAGAGATCTACAAATTTATCGAGCCCAAATGTGCTAGCCTTTTCTTTGTTCAGGTATAGCAAGATCACAATGCCCCGATCTGATCAAAATTGAGCTGTTTGATAACTCATGTCCCATTGACCAAATTAGCCTCTTTCAGGTTTCAACTCCATCCTTTTGGTCTTAAGGCCCTTTGCAGGTTTTCACCTTGGCTCTCTTTTTTTTTTTCTTTTCTCTTTCTTTTTTCTTCTTTTTCTTTTTCTCTCTTTTTTTAAACATTTTTATTGAATTGAACTCATAGGATTAGGCATGTCCTTGTTATCCCTTCCGATCAAGATTGATGCTTTTCCAGATAAGGCATCCACACAAGTCCTTTCTAGCTTGCATGAAGTTCGTTTTGTATGAGAAGTATCTCTTCAATACCAGGTCCCTCTCATGGAATTCTCTAGGGCGAACTTTTTTTGTGAGCTCGCATCATTTGCTTTTGACTCATTTGATCACGATGGATAACTTGAACATTCCGCTTCAATCAGATTGGATCAAAACTCAAGAGAAAGAATCTTGTCTCAATAGGCAAACCGCGATAGCCAAGGAAAGGCAAGCCCCGGTAGAGTTTTTTTTTACCTCCACTACACTGTTTACTTTGGGCGACATGATGCTAATCTGAACAGACTGTAAACTTTTGATATTGTGTTATTGTTCAAATTTAGTGCATTGTCAGATATGACATATGAATTTTTCAAGAATTTGCTGACTATTAACTTTGTGACATTTGTGTATAAAGTGGCTTCTACCCACGAAGATAAAGCAATGAACCGCTAGAATATTTTGGCAAGATCGACCCAATGACCTTCATGCCCCACATAGGGAGGACCATGGACTCCATTGATCTTTGTAAGTGGAATCTATTTTCATCTTGTTCTACCATCCTCAATAAGTCCGGAGATAAGCTACAATCTATATTTTTCGGATCATGAGATCCTCTAAACACATGTCTCGTCAAAAGGAGATTCTGAGTCTGTAGCAGTATCACTCATGTCGTTGATATCTAGGGACCTATTGTATGTACAAAAGAATATACAAGAATGTATGAATTTAAGAAATTATCTGTAAAGTATGATTATAATGAATGAAAGAATGATTTAGAAGAAAGAATGAAAAATAAAAATAATTATTCAAAAAGAATGAAGAATATTTACTCAAAATGATCGCAGATAATTTCATTAAAGTAACGACGTCAGCATAGCTATTCATAAAGAGTTCTTATGGCCCTAGGCTAAAAGGAACAAGTGGTGTTTGATATTACTCTGAGTAGCTCTATCACAGGGTCTTTCTCTGCAGTCATTTCAGACACTCCAAGTTTATAGGGTGAATATCTACAAGGTCCCTTTCAATTCGTCTTCATATATGGCATTGATGTGAACATTTCCCAACACTTCTTCATGCATTGCATTCACCTCCTTATCATGTAATTGGTAGCAGATTTTCTACACTGGATGAATCATCAAATTTGACAACGCCCATACTGATAAGCCTTTCAACCACTTTTTTAAAGGCAAGCAATTTTCTATGGAATGCCCGTAATCTCGTATGATAGTCGCATTGTGCATTTGCATCGTACCATTTGGGGTACGGAGTTGTTCTGGCTCTGAGCAGAACGGAGATAGCACATGCGCATCAAATAGCTTTTGATACAACTCTCTGTATGTCATGGAATGGGTGTGAACTATGGTCTTTCTATGTTTGGCCTCGGAGTTGGGATTCTTGTCTTGAAGGGCCTGATAACAAGTAGTCACAACCCTTGTTGGCCTACAGTGACCTGTTTGGGATAACCCTTTATTATAAGTCAGTTATTACTTTACTTATTGTTTTTAGGTTTTTGACGCTTTCGCCCCATATCTATCTCCATCCTTATGCGTTTTCGATTCATCTCGCTGACATTAAATCTGAGAAGCTCATGGTAGCACTCCCACATATGTAATGATGGGTTTAGAGTATTGATTAAAAGCTCGTGTTTCTTTCTCCAAAAGGTGACTGGATTGGTCGCTACCTCCTCCCCTGAGCGTATTGCCTGAAGCTCTCACTTTCTTTTTTTCCACATTTTCAATGTAATTCTGTCAGGTGGCATGTCTGTCAGTGGCCATATTACTCATCATAAAGCCTGGGCCAAGTCCTTCCATGAGTGAGGATGGCACGGCATTAGTTGGTTAATACCATTTGGCAGTCGACCCGATCAAAACTATCTTAGAAGCAATGAAAATTAAAATTTATCGTTATTAACGTATCCTGTCATTCTTCTGCAGAACATCGTAATGTGAGCTCAAGACAACTATCCCATTATACTACTTTACAAATTCTGGAGTCTTAAATTTTGGCGGAGTATTAAATCTGGGACCAAACTCAAATCCCTAGCGTCAACCCCGTGATGGTAATCATCTTTCCATTGCTCGGATTTTTCCTCTAACCATTGTACCGATCTTCAAGCTGTTTTGGCACTCCACTCTGCTTTTTCTATTCTGCCATTTCATCTAAATCAGGAACTATAGGATTGGTTAGATTATCCCCCGGATTGGAACCTGAGCCTGTTTGGTAATTCACCGGAGCCAAGCCACCGGCCTGATATTGTTGGGTACGGGTGCCCCTTGCGGATTTGCCTCCGGTTGTGCCTAGGTATTAGTCAGAGTGAAACCCAGAGGATAGGTAGGGTCTTCATGATCATCTCCAAGATTGACTGCAGGGCTTTCTCCCCTTATCATGCCCCCTAGCCATTAAACTGGTCAATCGGCTCAATAAATTTCTTTGGGACTCTTCCATGTTTTGTTAGACCTTTTCTAGTTATTTTTCCATCTGGGCTTCATCTATTCTTGCAGTTGCTCTAATCTCTCCAGTCTTTGATCCATTTCTTTGGTTTACGGCGAGTACGGTATAATATCTATTGGTCAGATTTTGTTATCCAGGGCAACGAAATAATTTTACCTAATTAGGGTCATTTGTGAAAATCTATGCATATATGTAATGTAATGCAAATGTATAGAATGAATGCAAAAAGAAAGAGAGGCATTGATTCTGAATTCAATTCCATTAGAACAACTTTTCTAGAAGAATAAATTCTTTACATAAAACGGATACATATACGGCTTTGCCCTCATATTCCTAGCGAAGACATCAATATTTCCTTCATATCCGGATGCTAGGATCAAAGCTTACAAATTTCCAAATTTTGTCTCTTCCAAGCCAACGACCCATTGCTCAACCCGCAATGCTCTTTAGTTTCCTTTGAGACGTGACAGCTCTCGAATAATCTTTATCGGTTTGAATCCTCAGGCAGCAAAGTATAGCATATATTCCTACTCGAACTTCAACCTTCTCTCGTTGTGTTTAATCGGTCCATATTCGGGTAGTCGCATTATATTTCCACTTTATCAAGAAATTCGTTTTCCATGACAAGCTTTTCTATTTAGCAATCAAATTTGAATCAACACCTTCTTTGTGTGATGAAAATGCAATGGAATCATAACCAAAACAAAACGAAACAGGTTAGTACAAAGCAAAAGCATCAAGAAAAATAAGTACCTATTTGGGTAACCACTAAGGGCTTGAAGGGTTTACCTAGGGGCTTTAAGGTCTTCTACATGGGTTGGTTCTAATGTAAAGGTACCGAACTAGCAGATTTCTCGATCCTTACCCATTTAGGCCATACGACCGAGTTTGGTCAGGAATACATTCCCTATGGCTATAGGGAATGAAATCTCGAAAGACAAGATACCGATTATCCCGAAAGCGATCACATCCTGCATGGAGTGAAAAGTCACGAAGGAGAGCTTCTCACTCCCACTTAAAAAGGTGTGACCAACGGTCATGAATGCAATGTTGGAGATATAAAATTTAAAATAAAAACATGATAAAACTATAACTCAAAACAAATGAAATGCAATGAGAGATCGTAAATTAAACCATATATTAACTCCCGAAAAAAACAAGAAATAATAACTCGTGGTTGACTCCTTATTGGGTCAGCGGAGTCGCCAACTATGGACACCTAGGGTTAGGGTTTGTTATTTTCTGCTATTGAGTGTTGGGCTAGGGTTTTGAATATTGGGCTATAGGTTTTTGGGTTAGGGTATTAGGCCTGGTTTTATTTGGTGAGGCCCGGGCTAAATTTGGGCTGTACACCGCATAAAAAGTGAAAGCCTTCTTTAGATGTGGTTCTTTTGACCACTATCTAAGAGACTGACCGAAAAAGCCCGAAAAAGATACAGTCCAGACTTCAAGACCGAGCAATACAGTTACCAAAGGTAGACCACCTCATAATCCTGGAAATGTGAGTAGTAGTCGGGGTATGAAAAAATAGAAACCGTCAAATCTGAAGCACGAACACTAGCCAGAACATATGTTATTCGTGCAAGAGAAGATGTTTCAGTACCCGATGTTGATTACTAGTACTTTCTCTCTTTTTGATACTGATATATTTGCTTTAATAATTGATCCTGGTTCAACACATTCATATGTTTGCACGAATTTAGTGAATAATAAAAATTTACTTGTCGAGTCCATTGAATTCGTGGGTTAAGGTATCAAACCGCCTAGGCCAGTATGTGATGGTGGATAAAATTTTGTAAGAATTGTCCGTTAAGTACAGGGTTACTGTTTCCCAACTGATTTGATGTTATTTCCATTTGATGAATTTGATATGATTCTGGGTAAAAACTGGCTAACTTAGCATGATGTCGTGGTAAATTGTAAACAAAAGAATATTATATTGAAATGTCAAAATGGTGGAATGCTTCGTATTGAATCAGATAATTTGGATGGGTTGTGTAATGTGATATCAGCCATATCTGCACAGAAATATGTTAGAAAAGAGTATGATGCTTACCTTACATATGTGTTGGATACTAAAGTGTCTGAATTAAAGATCAAATCAGTGCCAGTTGTCTGTGAGTATTCTGATGTGTTTCTAGAGAGTTACCTAGATTACCACCTATTAGAGAAGTTGAGTTTCTATAGATCTTGTACCCGAGACAACACCAATATCTATACCATCCTATAGAATGGGCTCCTACTGAATTAAAGGAGGTAAAAACACAGTTGTAAGAATTGACTGATAGAGGTTTTGCTCGACCAATTTTCTCACCTTAGGGTGCACCGGTTCTGTTTGTTAAGAAAAGGATGGATCCCTGAGACTATGTATAAT